>NC_048300.1:108336408-108569896 GCF_013100865.1 Trachemys scripta elegans
GAGGTCACTATATATTGTCCATAGGGAGTACCCAGTGCAGCTGTGCTAGAATTACAGGAACAGCTTTGTCCCATTCCCAACCTCATCAATCCTGGAAAGGTCATGATATGAATGAAATCATCCATCACCTACTTCAGATCAGAGTATTACAACCTGTTCCCTATCCTTTTTCTAGCCTGAGAAAATCAGGGACAAACAAAGCAGAGTCCTGTCTGAAACATCTAAATAGGTTCCTAAAGGAGGTTCAACTTCAAAGCATTCCCATTTTCAGACAGTCTGTATTGTGAGGCGTTCACCCCTCTCCCTGCTGGTTGGATTCAGAACAAAGATTGACAGCTAGCCTGTGGCCAAGATCACCCTTCTGTGGAGCACCCCCGAGTTCTTTTTCTCTAGTTTTGGGCAGACTGGAGACCTAGTGGTCTTCTCTTTATAGCAGTGCCTATCAAGATAGGACATAATCACAGTCCGATTTTTTTTTTTTCCTTTTTTTTTCTTTTTTTTTTTAAATTGGATGTTCCTAAATTTTTTTTTTTTTTTTTTTTTTTTTCTCTTAATTAATTGGCCTCTCAGAGTTGGTAAGACAACTCCCACCTGTTTATGCTCTCTGTATGTGTGTATATATATCTCCTCAATATATGTTCCATTCTATATGCATCCGAAGAAGTGGGCTGTAGTCCACGAAAGCTTATGCTCTAATAAATTTGTTAGTCTCTAAGGTGCCACAAGTACTCCTGTTCTTCTTTTTGCGGATACAGACTAACACGGCTGTAACTCTGAAACTTTTCTATAAAGAAACACAGCTGACGTTTTACAGCATTGCTGCAGAATTTAATACCAAGTACAAACATTATTTAATTAAATGAACTCTTCTTGCATTGGCAGCCTTTGGCCAGTACTAGGGATTTTTGCTTCTACAAGCTGTATCGGATAGCACAGCTGCAGTGAAGACTGTGGCAGCTTTTCCACAACGGCCTTCTGATTCTCCAGACTTTAAAACCTAGGCATCAACTTTTGTTTCAAGCTGGAACATAAGTCAAAGGCTTAATCTGGGAGTATATTTTCCCCTCCAGATTTATGCTCAGAAATATATGGGCAGACATTTTAAAATGGTAGAGCTGTACAAATAAAAACAAACTAGTGTGAGTGCTTGACTCACTTGTGCTTTGATAACTCAAAAACAAAATCTGAAATGAACTAAAACCATATCCTGAACTTTAGTTTTTAGTTTTGAGACGCAGCTTTTAGTGCTGTGGTGTACCACTCTTGGCCGACAGGCCAAATACGCTGGCTGAGGGGTTTCTTGAAGTCTGTTGATGGCTTTTCAGTTCTGGCAGAATGTAAACATTGGATTTGTTTTAAATTAAACTTCTAGGTCCAATTCAGGAAAGCACCACTCTTTTAAGCATGCTGAAATCCCCATCTAAGTCCCTAGGACTTAAGTTCATGCATAGGGAAAGACTTAAGCATGAACATGATTAAATGCTTATCTGAACCAGGGTCCTAGCCCTTGTGACCTGACCCAGATGTGCTGCTGTCTAATTGTGTTTGTAGCCAGACTGACACAATGGGTCAAATTCACTACTGGTAGAGGCAGAAGCAGTTCTACAAACTTTAATTTAGTTGTGACTAATTGGGGTTTTGACATTATGCCTATGTCTCTGAAAATTGAGTACTGTCTCCATGCATCTCAATGGAGTATATACTCTGAAGCCTAATGACGAGCATTGGCATCACAACATTATTAAATATGTTATTGCTGAGCATTATAGCAGAAATATCCAGCTATGATGTTTATCCATCATGGCCAAACACCATAGAAATTAGATACTAGAGAAAAAGCCATATTAGGTGTGTGATGTACCACCTGTAGTCTCTGGACACTCACTCTCTCTCCCTGAAGGAGCAGAGTATAGGGAAGAGAGGTAGTGAGTTGCTGTGCTAAATAGCCAGATAGATTTGGCAGGGGTTCAGCAGCTGGTAATTGTGGAAGGTTCAATATTCTCTGCAAGTTTGAAGCCCCCTCTGGACTCTTAGTAGTTGGCAGAATATTATTGTTGGGTGTTTGCTGCAGGGATTCTTGTTTGTGGCTCACAGGGGAAGCTTAAATCTTTCTTTTCAGATGCTGGGAAAGCAAGGAGATGGAAAGCAAGCTAGAGCCGCCATTTGCAGCTGCTAGGGAAGCCTGGGGAGAGAGTGTAGCAAAGGCTGTTGTCTGTCACTATACTTCTTTTCAGACATCTTCAGTGGAATTGTCTTTCCTATTTTCTGATATGAAAACAAATGATAAAGAACTTACGGTGACAGTTATTTTTCCACTTAATGATTCAAGAAGAAGCTTCAAGATTTATTTGATCAACAGCTCAGAAAACTTTCAAAGAAGAATAAAGTTCACAGGTTGTTTGCAGAGCCATTTTCAGGTAAAGCAGAAAGAGTTTAAATCAAAGTTCAGCCAATAAGGATTGACTTACAATTCTCCAATCCAAATCTCTTAAAAGAATTTTTCTGAATTTCTACAAATGCTTGTCAAATGCCTGATATTCAGAGTTATGTTAGACAGATGCGATTTATGCAAGCTTACAACATGCACTTACAGCACTCTATACATAAAAAATAATAGCAATTAGCTGCATATTTTAGAATTAGGACTCCAAAAAACTGAACTTCCATCCCACAAGCAATTCTGATATTTCAACATTTGCTTTCATCCCAAAAAGTTGAAATATTAAGAATGTTAGTGAAACAAAGTTCTGAAAATTTTTACTTCGCCATTTCATAATGTAAAAATATATTTGAAACTAAACATTATTTTCAAGTTTTCCTGGAAATTGGAAAATTTCATTGAATGACTTTTTCCTGCGAAACATTATTTCACTAAAAATGTACACTTCTTAATTTAATTAATACTTCTTTTAATACTTATTTTGTTGGGACATTTTTATTGTAGAAAAATTTCAACCATCTCTAGTCAGAATAAATCTCACTTGCATTTATATCTAAGTTAAGTGCAGCCCTTGGATTCCTGGTAACTTACCAATGCAGCCCAGGTGCTGCAAATATTGTGCACCACCTTCTGTTGTAGGCAAAAAAATAACTTCTTACAGCTCTCATGATATTAATATCTCTCTTCCTGATCCCTATCCTGAAACCCTTGGAGCTGGAGGCATTAAGGATACAGAGGAGCACCCACAGGATAAGACTAGGAAGAGGAGCCAACAGGAAGGAGAATGGAAGATATCTCAGACACATTGAGAAAATGTCAGCAGCTGGAAGAAGAGGGGTTCTAGAAAAGATTAGGTGGAACATACCAGTGTCCAAATGAGAGAAACATAAAGCAAAAAGCAGATTAGCATACAGCAGGGTTGGCAACCTTTCAGAAGTGGTGTGCCGAGTCTTCATTTATTCACTTTAATTTAAGGTTTCGTGTGCCGGTAATACATTTAAACGTTTTTTAGAAGGTCTCTCTCTATAAGTCTATATATAATATAACTAAACTACTGTTGTATGTAAAGTAAACAAGGTTTTCAAAATGTTTAAGAAGCTTCATTTAAAATTAAATTAAAATGCTGATATTAAGCCGTCGGCCTGCTCAGCCCACTGCCAGCCTGGGGTTTTGTTCACCTAGGCCAGCAGTGGGCTGAGTGGGGCCTGCAGCCAGAACCCTGGCTGGCAAGGGGCCGGCAGCCAGAACCCCAGGTTGGCAGCAGGCTGAGCGGGGCCGGGGGCTGGGATCCCAGACCGGCGGCGGGCTGAGCAGCTCAGCCTGCTGCCGGTCTGGGGTTCTGGCTGCCGGCCCTTTGCCAGCTGGGGTCCCAGCCGCTGGCCCCGCTCAGCCTGCTGCCAACCTGGTGCTCAGGGTGGGTATGTGTGGGGAGTGCAGGAGTCAGGGCATGGGATGTGGGGGGCTGGGTATGTGTGGGGAGTGCAGGAGTCAGGGCAGGGGGTGTGGGCAGTGCAGGAGTCATGGCTGGGGTATGGGGGGGCTGGGTATGTGTGGAGGGTGCAGGAGTCAGGGCAGAGGGCTGGGGGCACGTGAGGGGGTGCAGGAGTCAGAGCATAGGGTGTGGGGGGGCTGGGTATGTGTGGAGGGTGCAGGAGTCAGGGATGGGGTCATGGGGGGATGCAGGGAGCTCGGGTGCAAGGGGGGTGCAGGGATCAGGGCAGAGGGCTGGGGGTATGTGAGGGGGTGCAGGAGTCAGGGCATGGAGTGTGAGGGGGCTGGGTATGTGTGGAGGGTGCAGGAATCAGGGATGGGGTCGTGGGGGGGATGCAGGGGTCAGGGCAGAGGCCTGGGGGGGGGTTGGGCTGGGATCAGGGGGGTGCTCCCAGTCCTCTGCCCCCTGAGCGGCTCATGGCAGGGGGCTGGAGGGATATGCCCCACTCCTACCCCCGTCCCCCTGCCTCTTCTTCTCTTCCTTACCAATCTGAGCAGTGAGGCCGCTGGGGCTGGTCTTCCCCCCTCCCTCGCAAGGGCCATCGGCTGCAGGGAGGGAGAGCAGGCGGGGCTCGACGCAGCACACTGGGGGAAGAGGCGGGGGAGGGGGAAGCTTGGCTGCCGGCGGAGCCTGCAGTACAGCAGCAGCCGGCAGGACCAAGCTTGCTTCTGCTGCCTGCCCCCGCCAAGGAGAGAGGTAGGCGGGGGGCGGAGAAGAGCGGGCTGGGTTGGGCAGGATTTTTAATGGCACGCTGCTGCCTGCCAGGGTCCAGCTCAGCCCGCTTATGGGGTTCAGCAGCAGGCTGAGCGGGACCCCAGCAGGCAGCAGCGTGCCATTAAAAATCGGCACGCGTGCCATAGGTTGCTGACCCCTGGCATACAGAAAGGAAAAGGAGAGACTCGGTGGAAAGGACATAATTTCATAGAATGAATACACCCTGTTATGGGGCTAGTATTGTTTTAGGAGCTTAGCTTGTGTGTGTGTTTGTACAGCACCTAGCACAACAGTGCCTAACTTGGTTGCAGTGTTTAGGTGATGGGGTGTACCAACCCCACACAGGGCCTGAAAGGGTTGAGAGCCTGTAGGGGCAATCATCCTCGCCCCACTACACCTGCAGTAGGTATCAAGCCAGGAGGAAGGAATTAAAAGGGCTGAACATGGCTCAGTTAAGGACTGACCTGGAAGGAGAGCAGATTTCTGGCTCTCACTCAGTAGAGGAGCCTGGCTAGAGTCAGAGAGCTGAGCTGGGCTGCTGGCAGATAGAAGGTAGATAGGTCTGCAGCAGGGAACCCAAGGAAGTTGAAAAAGAAAGCAGCAGGACATGAGTCCACTCTGGATTCTGTACACTGGTGGAAGTGTGGGCAGGGAGTGGAAAGACTCCTACAGATTCAGGGATTGCCCTGTGAGGGAGTGGAGAAAACACTTCTGCAGCAGAACCAGCTGGGTAACAGAAAGTTCTAAAAAGCTCTGTAGAGAGGAGGCTTACCAAGAACAAAGCTGATACAGGAGAGCCCAGGAAAAGGCTAAGGGAAAGGAGCAAGACAGGGAAATGTAGGACGTGGTCTAGGGAGGTCTGTGCAGTCAGGCACTGACTGCCTATTCAAGGGTCCCTTGACCAGAACCCAGTAGAAAAGGATTGCCTAGATTCCGCTACCAGCCCACAGAGAAAGGTGCAGTTGAAATTCCCTAAGAATGGGTAAGGACTATTGAAAGCCCCTGACACCAGGGGTAAGGACTAGTGAGTCTGGAGTCTGACTGAAGGTCCAATGTGAAGTTGACCAACTATTATTTGTGCGACTAATGGTCTACCCTGGATGGGGTGGGATTCTATGTGACCCGGATGGAGGGCCAAGTCACAAGAAGCAGCAAACTATCACTGGGACAAAATGGCTTTTGGCAGGGGACACAAAAGGAGAAAAGTCTGGCATGCCATAGCCAGTCACTAGGGAACCCATGCTGGCCAGCGAGTCTCATGCTTTCACTACAATAAATATACATTCACTAATTATAATAGCAGGCACTGCCCATGTAAATAACCAAACCAAAGGATTAATGCACCAACAGTGAGGAAGTACATTACCTTAATTTTATCAGTTAGACCACCAACGAACAACACGGCATTTGCATCTACATCCAGAATAGTATAACCAGGTGGAGAGACTGCGCTGAAGGTACTTGGCATGATGGTTGCTTTGGGACCATCCAGAGCTTGTACTGAAATTGTGCCATTTCTTCCAGTCCTTGGAATTGGACCAAAGCAAATAAATAAGTAAATACATCTGCTGTTAAACCACAACAAATAAAGCCTCATATTTTCCAGACATCTTTGACAAGTGACACACACTACTGGTCTGTTTGTAATCTGGTACTTACTATTCAGTTTTTAATATAAATCAATAGAGGTTTCTTAGTTCTCATATACCTGTGCAAGCGCCAAATCTGATCACATAACAGATGTTTATTCTCACCTCAGTATTCTCACTGCATATAATTCACTATATGCATGCATTTCATGGTGAATTCACCCACTAAAATAGTAATTATCAAAAGTGAAGATTCTCTATGACCAAAATAGTATGGTGTAATTGTATCTTGACAACAAATGAAGTAGCCTATGATTCAAATTCATTTCTGAACTTCATATGGAGTATTTGATTAATTTTATTTCTCTGAAGTGGATGATCATATAACAAAGTCCTTTAATTTACTTCATTGTAATGCAGGAGACCTGCATCCTCCACAAAGGAGCTCCCTGGTTGATTATTATACTCAGACACAAGCCCATTATGTTTAAAATGGCTGCCTTGTTGTGTTTAAAATTGCCTTTTTATATTTTATAATATGATTTGCCACTTTGTGAACAGTTTCTTCAGTGTTTCCTGTTTCTGTATTCAGGGTAGGAAATAAATGCAGTATCTCAGATATTGGCGTGGTAACTGTTGGCCAATACTTACAGCTTAATGGAAACCACTTTATGAACTTTTGCACAATAAGATATGAACTCCCCCACAGACTATTAGCCTCATGGTAAGGTTATTTCAAAGGAAAGGTTAGTTTCCTATTAATTTGCAACAATGTCTCAATATTGTACCTAAAGTATGACCTTTTGGATTTTACCTTTGACCTTGAACTGTCACATGTGAACTCCTCCTACATTATTAAGAGTTTTTTTCCATGCCAAAATCGTTGGAAAGGTAAATCCCCTAGTTTTACAATTAGATCTTGGATTTCACATATGATCAATGTCGTGATAATGTGGGCATTCTTAATATGGGCATATGATCATGCAATCCTAATACAGACTGAATTATGAATTCATGTTGTTATATGGAACATATTTAACTTACGTTATCTGTGATTAATAGAGAAACATACTGAGTTTACTACAACTTGTCTTTTTCTTCTATAACAGTCCACACATAATTTCACCCACTTCACTTACTTCCTATATCTGTCAAGAATTACTACCTAGCTAATTGAATAATGTTTAGCTATTCATCTTCTGTATCTTTGTGGGCTACCCCATTTTATTCTAAAAAATAATTCCCTAACTGTTTGCAAGCAAAGCTAAATGACCTTTTCTCAGAAACTAGAACTGATATTTGCATTTCTGATACAAGAGAGTTTCTGGATAGACAGAGGTAATAAGATAACATTTCACCTAAACCCTACTCAGGTAGCATTTCTAGCTTGAAAAATAGCCACGAGCCCCACCCCTTTATCATGTCTCAGCTAGCAAATCAAAACTTTACTTTCGTTTTACAAAGTATCATAAAATTGTCTGGATTTAAACATATAAAATCATTTTTTTTCTCATTAAAAGAAAATATGTCTGTGAGTGCTGAAGTAAGCAGTAAGCCTAAGAGTTACCACTTAGAAGGAACTTGTGATTAGCACTATCCAATATTTTACTTCAGGACCACATCCAAAGTAAAGCAATGAAGCCTGAACATAACTTTAAGTACGCGAGTAGTCCCATTAAAGTCAGTGGGACTACTCTTGTGTTTAAAATTACACGAGTTTAGGCACTCTACTGAATCAAGGTGTTGGAGGGGGTGAGGAGAGAGAGCAAGACTCCTGTAAATATATAAATCTCAATTCCATTGAAACTCTGAATTTTATTATCTCAAAAATGTATAGACTTTTGGCTTATATACCTAAAAGGGTAGAAATAGTCAGTACAGGAATTAGTGAAAGAACAGGGTGAGTATAAAGAAGAACAGGAGTACTTGTGGCACCTTTAAGCCACTCATATTTGGAGGTTACTGAAAGATAATGTTTGGTGCCTTCAAACTGTAGTGTACTAAAATCAATATTCAGTAAAACCAGAGTAAAAGACCAAATTCAATAAATCTGAAATCACTGGGCAGAATATAGTACACATTTTTAAGAGCTCTCACATGTCCTAAACAGCAGAGGGGATCTTTGATCTTCAACTAGAATACAGTGCTAACAACAGATCCTCCTCCTTAAATAACTCTCTCTCTCATTTGAGAAGGGCTAGTGAGCTTGAAAGGAAGAACAGTTGTCGAGGATAAGAGACATTAATAGGATTTGAATGATAATTTGTAAGTGACAGCTGGGTTCCTATGAGATACTTGGCAGACTGGAGAACATGTACCAGCACCTTGGTAACTGACAATCTGAAAAATGCACACTGCACTATTCATAAATGCTTACTACTTAAGAGATGCATGGAGCAAGTGGGCTTCACCTTCCACTAGCCATCACCATCTGAATAACTTTTGTAGCACCACATATACATACTTGCTCTTTAATCCACTTGAGAGGGGAGTTACAAAGAGCAAAGTGGGCTGGCAGTAAAGTGTATGTGCCTAAAATAAACATCTCTTTCTACAGCTGTTCTTCCCCAAAGGAAGAATATTCCAAACAGAAAGTTAAGGTTCCCCTTAATGGAAAATAGATGGTTTCAACCTTCTCAGCAAGATTGCTAAGTAATAATAATGAGGTGGTATCTTTGAATAAACCAAGAATTAGACTAGGACTGATTCAAAACCCAGTGAGGTCAATTGGAGTCTTTTCATTGACTCTGTTGGGCTTTGGATCAAGTCTTTATTGTATTTGATTGTGTCACAGAATTGAAATTGAAAAGAAAATGCTTTGTGTATTGATAACTTGTTTAACATGATTCTCATACAGTAAAACTTTATGTAAATTTTGCCTTCTTCTCAGTGTTTTCATTGATCAGGATTTTTATCCCAATTAGTTTTTACCTTTACAAGAAAATAACATACTCACAATATACATAACAGTCCCTGCACTAGGGAATACCAATGGAATAACATAAGTTGTACTTTAATTACTTGCAACAATATTAAGTTTTCAGGGTGAAACACACACACACACATATATATACATACTGTATATGTGTATGTACATATTGTATTCATATTTATATATAGACATATTTTAAACATATAAACATAGAAAAGTACCGCTAGACTGTAATTAAAAATATACTCTACAAAATATATGCAATCATTACTGTACCCATCCGACAGACCGGGAAACTGTGACTCAGAGGTTAAGCAAATTGTCCAAGCTAGAATTTGCCTCAGTCCCCTGCTCTAACCATTAGACCATGCTGCCTCAAAATGAGAGAAAGAATATCCCCTCCCACATCTGGATTTTATTCCCCACTCTGCTGAGTGAACTTGAACAATTCAGTCATCTTTGTGTGTCAGTTTCTGCTCCTTTTTAAAATGTGTTGGGATCCCTGGATAAGAGGTGCTGTATAATTCTAAAATTGCAACATTATCATTTGTGTGTGTATACATCTGTGCATATACACACACAACTACAGAGCTGCTTTAATCCCATCTCCCAGTGCATGTGCTGGTCTGCCCCCTAAACTGAGCCAGTCTCTTCCAGTTGCTCTTTTGTTCAGGTAAGTGACGCCCACCTACCCCCACTTTTTGACCCTTCCTAGAGACCCAAGGCAGTGTGTGTGTGTGCGCACTATCTTCTTCCTCTCTGCTCCCCAGAAAAAGTCCCAAAGCTTCAGAGGTTGCAGGGAGCCCTTTAGAGGAGCAAGTATCCCCACCACTGGATAGAATTGTTAGTGGTGTCAAGTAAATTCAAAAGTATGCAGCTGAATCTGGCCAAAATTTAAAGAGAGAAGGTGAGAAAGTGAAACTGGTGCAATTGGTCTGAGACCTTTATCAAGGGATGCAAGAATGCTATTAGTGATACAATAATGATGCAAATTAAAGGTCTTCAGCGTGTGCTCCCTTGATTCTGCTTTAAGAATACAAAACCAGTCCTGAGTTCTTCATCTTGATCCTAAAAATCCAACTAGTGTCTCCATAATCTAATCCTTCTAAACACTGCTCCACTCCTCAGACTTGTGCTACTGTAATTGCTTCCCTTGCTGATTTAGCAGTTTGTTCCAGTTGCTTTAGATCTAATGCCCTATATATCACGAACAACAGCTTAATAGGCAATGTGCATTTGTAGGATGTCTATATCATGTCCTGACTCCATTTTCTGCTGAAATAGTTTTTCTGTAAATGAAAGTCCTGTACTACTGTGATGTGCAGTTATTTCAGTATGTGTAATATGAACTCAAACCGCACTAACCTGATGAAGATCTTGCATAAGTATCCCAATTTGAGTTTTCCCAGCTATAAGATTTAATTGAGCCAGCATTTGGACACTCTGCTGAAATTTTATTTAGCTCTCTGCTTTGAATGGCTTATTCTGTGATTTCGTTAAATTGTTTAAATTGAACATCATTTCCCTCTTCTGAAAGCTATGGACATAATAGAAATTAAAACTCCTATTTTTCTTCCTGTCTCATTTGATGACTATTTTATCTTTTGTGTGTCTAACACTATGTAAAATTAACATATTATGATGGGAAAAGATTTATTCAAATTAGGATTCATGTTCTTTATCTGATTTCATTTGATCTGATATTACATAAATTATAGGGATTTGTTCATCACTAGCAAATAAAGGACACATCATATACATAGTACACACATGCAGCATGGTTTGCTATTAAAATATTACAGCTCCCTTTGCAAATAATTAGTGCGGACATGATATTGTTTATGCATGAAATATAGTGTTCCTTATGCTAAATGCAGTAATGTTATCTACTTACCAAAGTAAAAATTATAAAGATTTTAATAGTGCCTACCCCTACAGTAAATAGATAGTATGCACAGAGATTCAAACACATCTAGTTTTTTTAAATTAACTTATTCTTTTGGTCTTAATTGCTGTACCAGATGGTATGCACTTCAGGGAAATACCAATATAGTGCCTCCAAATATCTGGATCAAGAAGCCAACATAACTTTCAGCTATTAATTTATCTAAACTTCTAAAATTAAAAAACACTCAACACTTGCTTTTTTTCCAAAGCATGTAAAAAATCTGTGTTGTTTAAACAGACCAAAATATTTTTAATGTTGATTTCCCATAAACCACATATTTTCAAATGTTTTCAGCATGAAGGGGCATTGTGCCTATTAGGCTGGCATGTTAAGTAAGAATCAATGTACTGGGATGTGACAGGCCATCCATTCCCAATACCGCATCAAACCAAGAGGTTTTGAAAAGACACAATTCATTGAAAGCCAGAGAGAAAAATATAGTTTTCAGTTTGAGTGCAAAAATAGCCTTTAACTTTTAAACATTTTAAAAACGATTCTGTGCTAATGAGTAACGTTTTAAACGTTATTATCAATAGTTATTTGTACACACACATATGATGACACAGACCCTGACATGAAGTGCTTACACTCTGATAAGCAAACAGACAAAAAGTTGGGGAGTGGAACAGCACATACAACTGCATCTTTTAGATAATCTATCCCAAAATTCTTGTCTACTAAGCCACAGTTATTTGGCTAAATTCTTGTAGGCCTCATGCTAGAAGTGTGTCATAAGAAGAAGTTTGGAGGAGAGAGTTTGTCTTACTGATGCATTGAGGAAAGGTGTTCCGAGCACAAAGAGGAATTTGAGAGAAGTGGAAGTGGGGGTAAGACTGGCATCACTGACAGAATAGAGGGCTGGGGGCTCCACATAAAATACAAGAGTGGCTAAGGAAGGAGGGGCAAAGATGTGAAGGGTCTTAAAGTGATAACAAGAGGCTATAACATGAGGAGTAAAAAAAGGGGAGCTTTTAGTTGTTGGATTTTGTGTGGACTGAAGGAGGAAGGGCAAAGAAGTACATGGGTAAAAGCAGATTATGGACATTAAACATGTGTAATATATTTCAATAGCAGTCAGAGAGACACGCTGTGTAACACATTTATAACCTCTTTGGCTACAAACTCTCTGAAAACGTACTATTGGACACAGGTTCAAAAATCCATTAAACTGGATTATATTTATCATCGTCAAAGGTACTTCTTTTTTAAAACTACTGTTACAAATGCTGTATTTAAGAATGTGACTCTGAAGAGAGTGAACCTGACAGATTGCTTGCTCAGTTTCATCATTTTTTGGGGTAAGAACTAAAGCTTGCAAATTAATTGAGTACTTGCCTAGAGGCTTCAATCCGGTACCAAAATGCATCATCAATGGTCAGATCTGGATACTCAACCCGTCCGACGCCAGATCCCACATCCCACAAGAAGTTCACCTTGCCTTTACGCATCTCTATGGCCAAGAAGTCAGTCTAAGACACAAAAAACAATCTATGGTATAAGGAATCAAATACTGGGATTAGAACAATCCTTGTAAATCCCTACCCCTTCAAGCTTCTGAAGATCATTATTAACCTAATGGGCCTCGAGACCCATGCTCACATAACAAAATTTATACAATAACTCCCATGAGAGACCTAAGTTCAGTCCTCAACCTCTTAGCCCCAGGTTCCCATCTTGCTAAGTGATGTGTGTCCACACAATGCTGGATCATTGACTGTCTCTCAAGTTGTTAACTGAAATACTATACAAACATTCATTTGCCTGGCAATCCTAAAATGGAAAATGCGAGCGTTTTATAGGTTAATACACACGGCCATCCTAAATCTTCATTTATAGTAGGAAAATAATGCATAGCTCAGGATGTTAGGAAAAGAACACTTTTTCCATTCATTTAATTATTATTGATGGTTCTAGAAGCCTGTTTGCTGGAGGGTTCATAGAAAACTGAATCTTTCGTCTCTACACATTCCTGAAGTTATAGTCTTGACTTGAAGTCATAGTAAGCAGGATCTTTGACAGATTTAAGATGATTAGCTATTTCATTCCCAAGGGAAAATACATGAGAAACAAACCAAAAGTCACCCCCGTCATACGGCAGTTCTTACAGCTGTAATGCAGTTCATAAAGGAGTCTCAAATTTGATTCCTAGCTAGAAACAAAATATTTGCCCCCTATGTTATTTCTAAAAACCTATATTAATATAAAAGGCAATATTTTTTGCTTCTTCTATGAGAAACAGTAACTAACTAACCAGTAAAACTCCCAGGCTCTATGATGTTTCTCTGAAGCCTCTGGGAAGAAACATTCTCCTATTTTTTGTATGTCAGTGATCCAATTTGATTGAGAAACTCTGACAAGGGAAAACTGAAACCACACTTACAAATTTGGCACTTCCAAGATAAAAAAGAAGGTTGTCGGCTACTGCTGTCTTCACATTGACAATGACAGTGTTGTAGCTTCCTTTCTTTATTTCCGGTCTGTACGTGCGAATACAGTCACCTCCAGAAGCCACAGAGACTTTGATCTTCAAAGAAAACACAGCAGAGAGAACCCGAGTTACAGCTCATTATTCCAGGGAAAATTTATGGGGCTTCAGAATAACTGCAATCGGATTGTGCTTTTGTTTCATTTCTGTGTCACACGTATTATTGAGGAGTAGGCATTGTTGCTTGCCAGTCAGTATCTGGAACACTGAAATGTGATTTCCTTGTTTAGGAGGATGAATTGTGATCAAGGGCAGTGGTAGCTTAACCTGGCATTCAGACATGACATCAGGAGGAAATTTATTTTACATTAAGAATTACTACAGTAGATAATGGGAAAGCTGTGGTAGTTCACATGGTGGAGATATTCAAAAGTTGGCTAGATAAAAGAATAATAGAGACACCATCTTGACTTGTATGGCTGCTCTATTTAATAAATAAATAATAAATAGTAATAATACCTAGTTCTTATATAGCACTTTTCATCAGGTGATCTCAAAGCACTTTCTACCAATAATTGGTTTCATAACTGCATGGTTCTGTAGTAGCCTCCAACTGAGACATTCTTCACCACTATATATTCCAGGTTTCCTTGTTTTATATTAAGATTAGATTCCTTTTCCTGTCAGATGTTGCTAGTTCCATTTTAATGGATCCTTGTTAAGTCTTAAGTATCATAATCTATTAGTGATGATTATAAGTTCCTTTGACATTGACTGTAACCATGATCAACTCAGTGGGTATTAAGGTGAATGGCGTACACACTAAAGAAGAAATTCCACAGTAATTACGTGGACCATTTAATGGCTTCTGGATTCTTGGTACCAAAAGCAAGCAAACAAACATTGTTATTTGCTTTTTCCAAGCTCTCTGGATACAGAAATGAATTAAAGCCCTGATGCTGAAAATCACTGCAGTTCCTGCATAAATTTAAGCATGTGAGTCGTCCCACTGAGGTCATTGTTACTACTTACGTGCTTAAAGTTATGTAGGTTCTGAACGGTTTCAGGAGTAGCAGCCGTGTTAGTCTGTATCCGTAAAATTTACTTTCTGGATCAGGGCCTACTTAGAATTCAGGTTTGGTGAACTGAGGGAACCCAGTACCTCACTGAGGGCAGCAGAGAGGACTGGGTAGGGTCTGAATGTGTCATGTGAGAGAGATGTTTTGGGGGGCACTAAAAGTTTTGTTGCATTCATGGATCATTTAGTTTTAATCAACTGATATTTGTATTTTATATTTGTTTCAGGCGTGCACACTTATAATGTCCTATTGCAGCCTCCAGACAAAGTTTTAAAATACTAATTTATAAAATTTAACTATTCTGAAATATAACATGCTACATTCACAAAGATTTAGGAGCCTGCATACTTGCAACCATTTATATGTTTTATGAGAGCTTTTTATGAACCTGAAAAAAAAACACTGAAAGGATAAAAGTTCAAGGACAGTAAAAGAACATGGTTTACTAGTTAGCAAAGACAATCTAGAGAGCCAGACTCATTTCTGGCCCTTCAGACATAGTGTTATGTGAATTTGGGCAAGTCATTTAATTTCTCTCCATGTTAGCTTTCCCATCCATAGAATAAGGATAACAATAGTGTACAGAAATGCTGAGAGGCCAAGTACTTTGAAGTCTTTGGATGAAATGTGTTATATAGGGAAAAAGGATGATGATGATGAAGAACCTGCCCTTCTGTCTTACCTATATTTCTATGAGAAGATGAAATGCACTTTATCAGATGGAGCAGACATGCCACGGCTCCATTATTGTGCATACGTTCCTTTCAGCCATTTGTGCTCCAATATGTTGGTTTTGTTTGAATTATACAGGAGCTTAACTGAATGTTCATCTCTTAGGATTTTCTTTAAGTTTTCTTGATTATTGCAGGTCAGAAGCCAAATAAGTTTATTATCACTAGTTGATCCCTGAGTTTAAAAATATAATTACATTGGAGATACAGACTTTGGACTCAGTAACCAGGTAAGGAAATATGCTCTTAACCCAAGCACAAGGGCCTATTCAATTGTTACCAGGAGAAGTAAATATCAAGAAAATAGGAAAGCAAGTGCACTCTACATTTTCAGTTAGCTTGAGATGGTCCAAAAAGCAGCCAAATCTGCTGCTACCAAACCCATGTGTTTCATAAGTAATGGAACTCCTACAAAATTAGGTTTTTAATAACTATACCCACGCTGAGGCAGAAAACATCATTTTGGTATTGTTTCAGTATTAATTTGTGCACAACTATCGAAATACAGAGGTATTTTCTCTTCCGTGACCCCTCCCTGTACCCTTATCCAAGCTACCTCTCCCCCAATTGTCCCATAGTACTAACATTCCTATAGGTATTTCTCATTCAACGGGGCTGTGTTGTAAATGGGGAGCAAACCACAGGGAAAAACCAGACATCAGGTTCTGTCTGCCTAGATATTTATACTGCACTCTTTACCAGAGGTATTTTGGACTGGGATGGCTTCTTTTGCTGCATGAATGGATACAAACTACCCACAACACAGCGTTACTGAAAAAGAAGTGCTTACAGAATTGGCCTGTTTCCGGGCTTGGTTTATCAGTTCTTTTATCTGAGAGATGTTTTTCCCCAAATTATCCTGAAGTTCTTTGACTGGTTTGAGTTTATCCAGTAGCCGATCTGCTTCCTTTTCTAGGGTTTTAACAGTGGCATCTGCATCAGCAACTTCATATGAAAAAAAAGCAGAAATTTAGAAGGGAGAGTCTGATAGAGTGGACACAAACACCAATAGCAAAATCCAAGAAAATTCTTACTGAAAATTCAGCTTCTTGAGACAACCCTGGGGATAATAAGTTTAGGAATGTTTTTAGACTGATTTTAAAATTGCAATGAGAGAAAATGGTAGCAGTATGGATCAGCAGTTATGTCTGAGGTTGGTACTGGTAGAAAATACTGCGGTACAATACAGCTCCAAGTTCAGAGTTTACCTTTCTTCTTTACTCCTGCTTTAATGAAACATGTTGGATTAAAAGAGCAATTCATTAGTTATTTGCACAAAATTTAGAGAATTAATTTTTAACTTGGTTATACGGTAACAACTAGGAAAAATTTTATCCTGATCACAAGTTTCAGATTATCCCATGTGCAATAATAATTGTGATTAAAAATATTTTACAGAATATTAGCCACTGCATATATTTTCCCATCTCTCAGATGAACTCCATTAGTTCACATAAGGATCTCATCTCCTCTCCCCCTTTCCTTGAGTTCTAGAACGACTGAAATTCCCTCCCACATACAGCCATCCAATAGTCCCACAGCTTTCTCAATCTCCCTCAACCTCTAGAAGATCTGTAGAATAAAACATTTGACTTGCATGGCAGCTGGTGTCCAGGAAGGAGAGTCTGTGCGGCTGATATAGTAAGGGGGCAAACCAGTAATAAGAAGCCAGCCTCAAAAAGTCTGGATAAGGTCCAAACAGATATCCAAATTTTGGATGTTTATCCAAACTGAATAAAGATATGTAAGGTTTACCCCTTACTAGGCACAAGACACCAGGTTCTTGAGAAAAAACAAGAGCTCCTATGTTAATCTCTTTCTCCTCACTTTGAGATAAGGCATATTGCTTATGGAACATTCTGCGAGAATAATTTAAATCTTTAGTTCCATTGTTGCAGCATTTAAAAAAGTAAATGTTCTAATGCAGCACCAAAATGTGGCACTATGAAAAAGCTCTTGCGGTAGGCAATGAGGCAGCAGATACTGAAAAATAGCAATATATATATATATATATATATATATACACATATACACACACACACACACACACTCATGCATTATATATAGTATGTATCTGATGCCTCATTGCCTAGACAATGCCTATATAAACACACATACACACATACTGATTTCTGTAGGTAAGGTATAGAGACAAGAGAGAAACAAAAGAAAATATTGCAAGATAATATTTTTAAAAAGTGCAAAACACAAAAGCCAAGTAACTTACAGGACAGGATTTGTTTGGAGAAACTCATTACCCACAGCCAGAAATACACAACTAGAACTTAGTTATCAAACTCGGGCAGATTTAAACAGGATAAACGGGTGCCTAACTGCCAATCTGATCACTCATCCACGTGACCTAATTTAGGCTTCCAACTTCAAGTGACAGATCCTTTTGTTTTTTTGTTTCTGAGTCAACATGTTCTTGAACACAACAAATAGTATTATATCTAGGATTTATTGAACTATACAGCATGCTGCAATTTAAATTGTTGAACTTTATCCACTAAACACAACGGGTCTTCCAGTGAAAATTCTAACACAATCATCACTATATGATAGCAGGAGTCACTTCAATGCTAAAATACATCCAATCAGCTTCACTGGACGTCCCTTTTAATTATTGTGCCTCAGAACTGCCTTTATGCTCTATAAAGAAGACAATGATCAATACAAAAGGTGTCATTAAGTGTATCCCTAACAGAACTCATTAGCTAATTAACCTAGCACAGGGAAGGGAAGCTTTGATGAATCTAGAGATGGAATCTCCAATCAATGATAGCTTCTTTGATTCTTCTTTGATTCGCCTCCATCCATTTAAGGAATAGTTTTTGGAGCAAATATATCCACTAGGTGTTCATTCTGCTGATGCTAGACTTTCTTCCTATGTTACCAGCAGCAATCCTTTAGATTCAAAGGCTTTCCCATCTTTAAGGCCTGTATAATAACATGGAGGCTATACAAAAAGATTCCTATTACAGCAGTGTACTCTAGTAAGATCATGTACTGAATTGTAACAAAAACTATACTGATGCACTATAAATCACATCATGGCAGCAGGGAAAGATCTTTCTTTTGAGGGGATGAGGGGGAAAGCATACAAACAAAATAAAGATCTTACTGTTCTTGGTGGAATCTTTCACAACAGCATTTGTTTTGGCCACATCATCTGCACATTTGCTGTAGTTGTTCTTTAAGCCAAGAAGGTTCTGGTTGAGGTCTTTAATCCTAGCCAGTACATCATTTGCAGTGGCGTTAGCTTGTCCAGCTTTATCTTTAGCTGCTTGCACTTTCGCAGCTGTATCTGTGGGCAAGAAAGGTTCAAAATGTCAGAGCAGTCGTGAATACAGATGGCGGAATCAGACCCTCTGTCTTTCTTGACCTGACAGTTGCATCTTTAAAAACAAAAACAAAAAACCAGAATACCCAGCCTTGTTTAAATGTAGAGAATGAAATATCTTCTTAGCCAGATTAATTTTTCTATGGAACCTTTCCCTGTGCTAGGAATATCTGATTAACCTTGAGAATGAAAGTGATGATCTTCAGAACCTATGGTATGAGGGAGCACTTTGATGTGTCGGTGAAGACAGTACTGAATATTAATCTACATGATCCACATAACTCAGCTGCTGCTCTATAGTTTATGGTTACTTTGAAGTAAAGCTGAGTGAAATATTTGTGGTAATAATATTTTTCATCAAAATGTGGCTCCTGACAAATTATCTGAACTTCTATGAAACTGAGCATTTTTTCCTTTTGCAACAAAGTTTTGAGCGAGATGATTTTCAGTGCTCGGTGTGAAAATGCTGTGGAAGCTATTAGATATTGTTGATTAGGAAAGGGGAGAGCTCAGTGGCTAAGGCACTAAACTGAGGCTCAGAAGATCAGAGTTCAATCTCCTGTTCCACTACAGACTTCCTGTTTGACTTTAGGCAAGTCACTTAGGCTGCAATCTGGGAGGAATTCTGCTTCTTGAGGAAGGATACTGCCCAGAGCACCCTCTGGGTGAGCTGGTTCTGAAAAGCCAGCTTTGCTTTGGAAATACAATTGAACCCTTTAATACTAGTATTATTAATAATATTTTAAAAGCAAAAGAGTGGGATCTGATTATTTCTTTCCTTATTTTTCCCCAAGGTGTCTGAATGTATTCCTTCTGACCTTCCTTGTGTGATAGCCACCTTAGAATAATGTAAATTCAGGCCACTGTGTTGCTTTAATTTGACATTTATTCACTGCATACCTTGTACTTACTTTTCAGCACACTTATAAAATACACCCATTCCTAAGCATGTGGGTCCTTGTCCTAAAGTGAACTGCCCTCTTACTTTGATTCATGCTGAGCTACCTTTTTTTGTGTGTCAAGCCTGAAGTATTAGTTCAGGCCATTCTGTTTTGTTGAATCTTTGATGAGCCAGGGATATGACTAGAGCTGTTTCCTTGTTAATTCCCCTGTTTGATAACCAATTTACTACATTTTCCTGTCTTTGACATTTATTTGCTACAGATTTTAGTCTTCGTTTGAATCATATTTACAAAGCACGCCATTCATGCGTGTGTGTCCTTGTCCCAGGAGCAAGCACACTCTAACTCTAATCTACATTGCCATTGATTGCATACTTCATATTTCTTATGCTTTCTTCACATTTAGTATTCTGAGTCCTAAGGGCGACGGCCTTCTGAGATCCATTCTGCTTCATTGAGACATCTATCTGCACACAGGCACACCAGTAGCTATTGCAGTAGCATCACAAAATTAACTAAAGTGCACATGACATAGCACAAAAACTCATGAATGAAAGATTTCAAGGATCTGGGTGAATAAAATAGAATATCCCCAGTTATGTGAAATCTGGAAGATGCAAAAATGCATGAAATGAATTGGTGAAAAATTTTGCACGGAGCTTTGTGTGCAGTTCGTACTTCGAGAATACCTCAAAATGGATAGATTACAACTTTTCTTTGGTGCAGATTTCCAGGGCATTTTTTCAGTTCATAACAACAATAAGCAGTTCTTTAGAGAGAACAGGCATAGCAAACTACATTCTGAAATAGATGATAGAGCTTTTTTGTTTACTATAAACAAACATTCAGTTTATAAGTGTCCACTATAATGAAGGTATAATGTATTTCTCTGTCCCTTACTAGCATCACAAAAGGTATCAAATATATGGAGCTCTTGCATACTAATGAGTATGAAAGACTCTTTGCTATTAGTTATAAAGTACAATAAGTTGCATAGCACTTTATGATAATAGAAGAAAGCCTGTCCTGGTCCTGAGGAATTTATAATCTAAATAAGACACAGCACAGCAAGTAATGACAGAAGACAACGGTCTAAGGAGATGTGGGGAATGGAGGACACATACAACAAATAAGGATCACACAGTTTTGTTTCTGAAGTTGTTGAGTTTAGTTCTGATTTTTATCAATGTTGTGTTTTACTCTTACTATTACTTAATATTATTTTTCTTCCTTGTTCAGATTGGGAGAAGAAGGTCAAGCATGACAGTAGGAGCAGGTGACATAGCAGCAGAACTCAGTGGTGGACAGTTAATGAAGGAGGTGAATTTTAAGGAGGGAAAGTGAGGACAGATGGCACACTGGAGCAGAAAGGCAGTTACAGGGACAGGATCAACATGCAAGAAGTCATGGAGGCCCCAGTGTGAGAAAAAAAGAGAGGGTAACAAGGTACAGCGTAGGATGTGAAATGGGATGTCGAAGGAAAAAAGGGAAACAGGGCAGAGCAAGGACAAAGTTGTGAGCCACTGAGATGCTGAGGATGACACTCTTACGCTATTTTAATAATAATTACTAGAGCAATCATTCATTCAGAGCTTGTCTACATTGGGAAGTGATTGTAAAATAAGTTAAGGTGTGAATTAAAAGTGCAAAAGCAATTCCACACTAGCTCCCTGTGGACATTCTTATTCTGCACTAAAAATGCCCTTGTACAGTTTAGCTTAATCCATGAACTCTTCAAGTGGAATAAGTGTCTATATGGGGACTTAGTGCAGAATACTTATTCCACAATAGCTATTCTGAGCTATTTCCCCATGTATACAAGTCCTAGAGCAATAGTTCGTTACTGTGAGTATATATTCTATTTCTGCACATATCAATGTTTATATATAAAGAAGTGCATGGCCATTAGTGTGGGAAACACAATCATTTATTTAATTCACAAATGACAGTGCTGGGGAAACGATATACTATTTACAGAAACTACCATGATTCACTGTTGACTAAGTAGTATTCTAAAGTATAGATGGACCAAAATGACTCGTTCATTTGGGTCTCTCTAGATACAGACTCTCTGGAGTCCTTTAGGCAATTTGAGATTATTATTTATCCCAGGTCTCTTTGAACTGTTTGTTGATGCCATCATCTTTGTTCTTACCATTCTGGGAAGCACCGTTCTGAAAAGAGGTACTGTCAGGAAGGACTCACAGCTTCTGGAAAAGACGGAATGGCTAACAGGATGCCATCACTCCCTTCCAGAAGTGGGCCATTTGAGAATGACAAAAACATGGCAGCCCCTAAAAGTTCAGAATGCAAATGAACACCAGGCATTTGTGTTCAGTTCAGTTTCCCTCTCACACACAGCATACATTCATTGTGAAAAAGAGGCACTGTGGCTGAAATAGCAGCCAATGGATGGAGTGTATGTAGACGAAGAATAACACCGATATACATTTTTTTAAAAGACGCAAGATGACACAGTGAAGCACAGCTGAGCCCAGTGCTTTAGCACTTTTTGTACTTACCATTAGGAATGGCTGCCAGCTTTCCAAAGGTGTCATTCAAAGCTCTCAGGAGATCAGAATTCTTTTCATCAGCATTTTTCAACCTGTTTTGCATACTATTCAAGTTATCCCCATTTTCTGCAGAGAGTACACATACAAAAAAGCTTTAACTTGTTGTTTTCACTATGCTGTGTTTATGTAACACAGACAGACCCTGGTCGTCAGCAAGCAGGCTCAAACCTGGGACCTCTGAAGCCTAGTGTATGAGCCTCTATTGCATGAGCTAAAAGCCATCTGGCTATTAGCCAAGCCTGCAGCAGCCTCATCAATCTGTAGCTGGTCTAGGTGCCATTAGACAGGGACAGAGTGCCGCGCCAAGCAGGCCTGGGTTACATTTACACCTTCATTTGGTATGTACGGTAATAAAACAGACCATGAATAACCCATTTGTCATCAATATACATATATTTAATTAATTTACTAAGTTACTGCAATGAACATATGTAACACTCAGTTCCAGGGTTTACTAATGCTATCGTCTGTATTTTAAAGGCACCTAATTCCTTTGTATCTAAGTGCTTGATTTCCTTAGACTACTGTATGGTGATACGTGGTGCTTATAGAGGGATTTTATTAAGGCTCTCAAAGCACTTTTATGTACACAATGCTCCTGTAAGGTATGTATACAAAATAAGGCAGATAGAGGTTAAATGGCCACCCAGTGAGTCAATGGCAAATCGGGCAGAGGACCCAAGAAGCCAAACTACCAGACCTGTGCTTTAAAGATAGGCTACATTAAACTTTTCTATGATAACCTCACAAGTTCTTCTTCAGGTGTTTGCCCTGGGCCAATGGTTCATCCATTTTGTGTGACAAAACAATACAATCAGGGTAGTGTACTATCACCATTAGCATGTCTATTTCCCAATTCTTGCTGGACTTTCTCAAAGTAAGGCAACAACCGCTGATACAATGTCCAGAGAAAGGGCATGAAACCATATTAGCGGCATCATGATCAATATTAGGAGGCTACATCAAGAAAAAGTTATAATGAAATATGCAGATTGATTTTTTGGGGGAAAATTTGTTTGTAGATAAAAGCATATATCAAAATTTGTTTAAACTGAAAAACTAGTACAAATCAGAGGAACAGTAATGTGATAATCAGTACATGAAGGATGAAACTGACATTATCCTTCACAGATAAGTCGATATTCTTCACAAACTGTTTTGCATAACAATGATATTTTTGCTGGAACAACATGCTACATAAAAATGATTTTTCAGACTCTCCAGAGAGAGGCTCCAACTGAGGTTATTTAGAAATCTTTATTTCAAAAAGTCCAGAGTAGAGTTTGGGAAAGAAAATGCCAGTTAAGTCTGAAAACACCTATTTGGGGGGGACATTTTTAATCACTTATTCCCGTTGTTATGGAGCTCTTTGGAGCTGAAGAACAGAGAGGTGGGAATTTCTTGGCTCCAATGCACTCGCTGAATCAGAATAACTGATTGAACTGATAGCGGAAGACAGAGAATAATTTGTAGAAAAAGGGATGGGGTATAAACTCTAACTGTGACCTTCAAAAGTGTAGAAGTTGAGTGAAATTAAACACATCAGTACTTTGAATACTTACTCAAACAGATGCCTGTGGCATCTACCAGACTAGATCAAAGTCACCTTTCTGGTCTCCTGATTATAGGCTGACTAAGGGTCAAAAGAGCTCCCAGTGTGAGTTAAATTATTGGAGAGACTTGAGCAGGGCCGGCTCTAGCTTTTTTGCCGCACCAAGCAAAAAAAAACAAAAAACAAAACAAAAAACGGCAGCCGCAGGGAGTGTGTGAAAGGTAGTCAAGGCGGCTCGCAGGGGGGTGAAGGGCAGCACCCGCCCACTCCCTCCGCCCGTGGGCAGCTAGGTGCTGCAGCCTGCTCGCAGCTGGGTGAGAGGGGCTCCCCCCTCCAGCCTTGGGGTTCCTCTTTGGTGGCTCAGTCTGGCTGGGCTCAGAACGGCGCGGGAGGTGGAGGCCTGTGCAGGCGGCGGGGAGTGGCATGTCCCAGGGAGCCAGGCGGCATGGTGAACGGCGGGGATCACTAGTTCCTGCCCCCCCACGCCAGAGTCTGTGCCCCTGCAGGGCTGGGCTGGGACTGGCGGAGCGCGGGGAGCCGGTCGGGGGCTCCGGAGCTATGGAACGGGCTGCCAAAGCAAAAAAAAAAAGAACCATGGCAGAGCAGCCGGAATGTGCCTCCCCAAGATTGGCCGGAATGCCGCCCTTTACAATGTACCTCCACAGGCACATGCTTTCTCATCTGTTGCCTGGAGCCGGCCCTGGACTTGAGACATTGGTGGCACAGACTGAAATATCTCATACTGCCATACCTAAGGTTCAACATCGAATTAAATAGTTTCAATGTATTGTCCCCTTTACCAAACTATTAGAAGAATTACTGTGTGAGCAATTTGACTCTATTATCTATGCAAAGAGTGTCGCAGTTGTGTCTGTCTCACATTGACCTGAAACAATTATTATTATTATTATTGTTTGTATTACAGTGGCACATACTGGCTTGGAACAGGTTGGGACCCCTCTGTTTGAGCTGCTATACAGAACAGTATAGTAAGACAAGAGGATTTGAAGAACTTTGTTAACTACTTTTAATTTTCTCAGTGACTATTACAGAATTCCAAAGATTTTTTTAAAAAGAGAAAGCATATTTGCTTTTCTCAGGACTGATGGGTATTAACTTTCCTGAATGTGGCTTGAGGGAAACCAGTCAATAGATTATAAAAGATTAAAATCTCTCAAAGATGAATGTGTACAGACAGGAAGACAAATTGTTATTTTTTAAAAATAAAATCTAAGAAAACTGTACATTACCTATAAAACCAAGATATGCATTTTCGTAGATTATGAAAAGGCTTGAAGATTTTTTGTAATTCTCAAAACTAGCTAATCACTTACTATCGGTGAATCAAATGATTTTGTGTGTCAAAAAATTCATATTTTCCTGATTTCTTAATTAACTGGCCAAGTGTATAGTATTCATTTGGATACTGAATATCTTTGGATAGACGATATACTCTATGCTTGAATCCCATGCGCTCTAATGGCAGCACAATAGCTCTCTTTGATTGCTTGACCAATTATTGTAATGAATGAACAGATATGTATTTAGGTTTTTTATTCCTTTCCAGGTGATTTATTTGAACAGTATTAACATTGGCCTTATAAAGTGAGGCTCTTTTTTAGTAGCTTGCACTTTTTAAAATGCTTTTTTAAAAGTTGTATTTTTAAAAAATGGGAAGGAAAGAGAGAAAAAGCGCACACGCATCCACACAACCTCTGGGACAGGCAGTGCAACAAAGGGCAGAAAGAGAGAGAAAGTCACAGGTGGGAAAGGAAGGGGGCTGAGGGACAGCAGCCCCTGGAGCATGAGCAGTCATCCTGATGGAGGATGAAAAAGGAAAGGATTAGGAGCCGGCCTCAAATTGGGGGTAGCTGGGGAGCTGGTCCAAGCAAATCTATGGCTCCCTGAAAAAAAACATTTAACTACCCAGGTAGGGCCTGATCCTGCCAAGTGCAAAGCATCTTCAACTTGTTGAGAGTTGGGGGCACTCAGCATATTGCAGGATCAAGCCCTTGTGCACTAGAGGCCCCCACCTATACCTCTTCTGCTGTTGTGGGAGGGGCAATGTTTGGGGGGCATGTAAGTGGGAGACAGTCTTGCAGCCCAAAATGTCTGCCTGAAATGTCAACCAAGGAAGAATCTGCTCCTCTTATTTAAGGTAGGAGGGTGGGGACTATTTTGGGCTGGGTGGAGCTAAGGCTTCACTCCTGGGAAGTGCCTCACATAGAACAGGAGGTAGCCTCCCTGTTTGGGCAAGCTGTGGGAGACAGGGAGGTGAGTTGAGGCTGCAGTAAGCCCCAGGAAAGATCTTGTTTGAATTACAGTATAAAGGTTAACTTTGATGCCCAGGTGCCTTGTACTTTTAAGCACCAGATTCTGAAAATCTTAATCTCATTGAATAGTCAAGTCAGTGGGGCTACTAGTAAGGTGCTTCTAGATGAGAGCAAAAAGGCATCAGAACCTAGTCCTAAATTATCAGAGAATTTAGCAGAGCTAATTTCTTGTCTACTAAGATCAGCCTCCAAACAGTTTTAATTAGATCCATTTAATTTTCTATATTTGCCTGATATTTCCCCAATGTCTCTGGTCCCTTTTTGGAAGATCAGTGTGTATAATTTTTTTAATAATTCTGACATACTTTATTAATTTCAGGTGGTGTTTCTAGTAATTTTGCTATATGGTCTTAAATTGTCTCCTCTCCTCCTCTCTAGCCTGCCAGATCCAGAAATTATGCTAATTATTCCCCTTCTATATTTCTGAAGCATTGTGTTTCCAGACCTCTGTTTCCAGCTTTGTAACCATAGCATCAAACTAATTTTTATGGATTTTAATAAGTTCAGTCCCTCCGGAACTCCTAAATTTGAATATTCAAACTCCATCTGTTTAATATTTTTTCCTTTTAATTTATCAAATGCATTTTAAATTGTTTTCTTAGTATTAGAAGAATAAAGCCATAAATAAATGCCCTAAGGCAGTCCCTTGCTGAAAGGGAGGGAAGGGGAGGAGCTCCTAAAATCATTGTTAATGAGAAGTTCTCTTAAAAATTTTGCTAAGTAATAAAGTTCTTAAAGGCCATATTGGGAAATAACCAATCTATCATTCAGACAGTACTTTTTATTAAGCACTGAGCAGGTATGTCATATATTAATCATGACATATACTGGTTTCATTTATCATGGAATTTTTTCCTCTCCTTTCAATATTTAGTACTGAAAGATGCTGGAGACCAAAATCCTTCAGTTAGCTAGTACAACATGACCAGCTACAATACAAATTTGTCCACACTGCTCAGCTAACGTGCTTTACCTCTGGCCTGGGAGGAGTTAATGGGTTCATTCCTGTAAGATGCTGCGAACCCTCAACTCCCACTGAAATTGAGTTGGCTCAATGCCTTGCAGGATTGGTCCCTGTATACCCATTCCGTTCTTAGCCTCTGTGAGGGGGTTGCACAAGAACACCAATTAGTGCTGGCTGTGATTGTGTTTTGTGCAGTGGACACCTGTTCCTGTGACCTGGATTAAGATGGGCAAATCATTTTTATGTTTCTGTTGTTAAACATAGCACTAAGGGATAAAGCATTGTCTACTCATCAGAAAAAGAAACAAACATAAAGAAGTCATAAGAGCAAAACCATTTCCCCACATTTTAATCTGGCACCATATATGCCTGAGTATTGTAGGTGATTAAGGAGCTACATATAAATGGAGGATGATTTATCCATTTATATGTCTAAGGAATAGTTCAGGTCTCTGCAGATTTTATATATTGGGGCCACTGATTAATTGCCAATGACATGGCACCATTAAAATACCTTAACTTGGCTGCTAACATATATAGTTTTCTTATAGTAACATGGCCCAATGCATGTTCTCAAGGGAAATTGTCTAAGACGCCATCATAAAGAACACATAGTTAAATGCATGGCACCAAAGAATGGGAAAGGAAGCTTCATTAGATTATTTTTAAAGAGTAGTTTTAAAACCATGGAAACTGCAAACACAGTAGCCAATGTTGGCTGGGTACCGTCCAAATTAGCTGGTGAAATTATATGTATATCTTACTGCTTCTATTACATTTGTTTTACTCCTTCGCAAATAGAATTCTTGCTCCCCACTGTCTTATCCTATAAAGAGGATTATGAGTCCCAAGTTAATTCTTTATCTACAGAATATGCAAGACAGTAGACAGGAATAAGCAGAAGAAATAGAGATGTAATGAGAGAGATGCAGCCTGTGTTGGTCAATCTTTACTAAAAAACCCCTGTATATTTAGTATTGATTGTAATGTTTGTACTGAAGAGTATGCTGGTTACCAAAATTAATACAGGAGCTAAAATCCACTTCAGGTAGGGACAAATTCCCTGCGTGAGATTTACCTGTACTTGTCAGAAGTGAAATGTTTTAGCTAAAAATGTTCATCTGTTGTTGGAGGGGTAGAGTCTCCTCAAGCTGTCAATTCTTAAACTAAAGAAAATGATCTGAGCTGGATTTCAGAGGCCACCTGACTTTATGTCTTCAGCTTAAAGGGAGCTTGTACATAATTTTACTTCACTTTTCATTGATCTGTTCGGACTAAACGCCATATTTAATCTCAAATCTGCAAAAGAGCAATCATATTTTTAAAAATGTAAATTCAAAATTATAAGGAAGACAAATTGCTCCTGGCAAGCTGAGAATCTGTCAAGGTACAGACAGACAGAGAGAAAAACTGGCAGGCAGCTGCATTCACTCCCTCACAGCCAAATTCTCGAAACTCTACGCTTAGGCAGAGCACTACAAATAGAATCTACTTCTCCCACCAAGTTTATTCCTTCTAATTCTCAATCCCACAGAGAGAAATGACTAAACCTCCATTGTAATAGCTGCTGTCAGAAGTTTTGCTCTGTAAGGACTATTTCAGCAGTTTTTGGAAGTAATATATGGCATTTTTCTGATTAACAGCCATTTTATAACTAGCGTAATTGGCCACAAATCATGAGAATGTCATAATGTAGCAAGAAAACATTCCCATCTCCGTCATAGCTTAGGCCTGGCTTCCTGGAGGATAGATTAGTTGAGTGGTTTACGGGTTTTCATTACTTTAACTAATGTACTACCTGTAGTGCAGAGAGAGAAATTCTAAACTAATGATCACTTCTGTCTACCAGCTCTTTATAGAGTGCCCATCATCCATCTTTCACTTCTGTATTTCCAGTAGGGATTCTGAAGAGGGCAGCTAAGGAGGTTTAATTCTATTAGTTTTAATCTCAGCTCTCACTTTCCATCCCAGAAATGCCAACACGTACAGGAGGGATTATGTTAATACCAGTAACATCATTATTTTGATGTAAAAGCAGAGGGAGGTGAGAAATCTGCTCACTGAACTTATTCTGCTGTATCTGCATTCAGGGCACAAATTTTAACTGATTTCTGCAGGGCAGGTGGAATTTGAGACCATATTTTATTATGTTCAGAATCCATGCAATGAAACATTGTTTTATGCCTCTACAAAGCAATTTTACTATAAATCGTTATTAAAGAATCCTAATGAAAAAACATTTGTTTCAGTGGGGTTGCGTGAGTGTAGATGAGAACCTAGTTTGTGAATTTATAAATGTCCCTTTCCACTTGAAATTGTTACACTATTTGCACTTTCACTTCTGTAAATTTTGATAGGAGTGAAACTTTGGTTGGAGTGTATTTTAAAACATCCCCTAAATATATAATTTATATTGTAATATGCTTTTTCAGGGCCAGGTGATATGCTTATATATGCATATGGAATTCACTCATATCTGAGCCAAATTATGTCCTCACTTTTTCCTTTGAGCACAAGATGTCTTGCACTGTGAAGCAGTATCCATAATAAATGACTGTTCCAATATAGTTGTGTAACTTCTTCAGATAGCCATAGAGTCCAAGGCCAGAAGGGACCATTATAATCATCTACTCTGACCTCCTGTGTAACACAAACTATAGAACCTCCCCCAAATCATTCCTAGAGCAGATCTTTTAGAAAAACATCCAATCTTGATTTCAAAATTATCAGAGATGGAGAATCCGCCATGACCCTCGGTAAGCTGTTACAGTGGTTAACTACTCTCATAATTAAAAATGTACGCCTTATTTCCAGTCTGAATTAGTATAGCTTCAACTTCCAGGCATTGGATCATGCAATGCCAATGTGATGCTACATTGAAAAACCCATTGTTCTCCATGTAGGTTCTTAGACTGTAATCAAGTCACCCCTTAACCTTCTCTTTGTTAAGCTAAATAGATTTAGCTCCTTGAGTCTATCACTATAAGGCATGTTTTCTAATCCTTTAATCACGTTATGGCTCCTTTCTCCACTTTGTCAACATCCTTCTTGAATTGTGGACACCAGAACTGGACACAGTGTTCCAGAAGTGGTTGCTCCAGTACCAAATACAGAGGTAAAATAACATCTCCTAGATTCCCCTGTTTTAGGGTGACCAGACAGCAAATGTGAAAAATCGGGACAGGGGGTGGAGGGTAATAGGAGCCTATATAAGAAAAAGACCCAAAAATCGGGACTGTCCCTATAAAATCGGGACAACTGGTCACCCTACCCTGTTTATGCATCTAAGGATCTCATTAGCTCTTTTGGCCATGGCATAGCACTGGGAGCACTTGTTCAGCTGATTATCCACCATGATCCCCAAATATTTTTCAGAGTCTTCCCAGGATAGAGTCCTCCATTGTATCAGTATAGTCTGTGTTTCTTGTTCATAAATGTTTACATTTGGCCATATTAAAACACATATTGTTTGCTTGCACCCAGCTTGCTAAGGGATCCAGATCACTTTGTATCAGTGACCCGTCCTCTTCATTATTTACCACGCCCCCAATTTTTGTGTCATCTGCAAACTTTACCAGTGATGATTTTAAGTTTTCTTCCAAGTCATTAATAAAAATGTTAAACAGCAGAGGGTCAATCCCTGTGGGACCCCACTAGAAACACACCCATTTGATCATGACTCTCCATTTACAATTTTATTTTGAGACTTATCAGATAACCAGCATTTAATGTGTGCCATGCTAATTTAAGATTGTTCTAGTTTTTTAATCAAAATGTTGTGTGGCACCAAGTCAAACACCTTACTAAAGTCTACATGTATTGCATCAACACTATTACCTTTATTAACCAAACTTGTAATCTCATCAAAAAAGGTATCAAGTTAGTCTGACAGGATCTTATTTTCCATAAACCCATAGCATTAATTTTATTACCCTCCTTTAATTCTCTATTCATAGAATCCCATATTATAATAGTCATAATATATCAATCATTGTTATGGACCATGTTCCACTGCTTGTGGCACTGTGTATTCAAAATAAATGTGGTCATCAAAGTGGATGGGGAGATAGAGCCAGATCTCTACTGTCCCCTATACACAGGTCTTTGAAACAGGCCAACAGTGCATGATGGAGTAAACTGTACCCCAGAAAGGGGCTTACTACTTGAATGCCTGTGAGTTTAGAGAGATAGGCATCCTTCCTCCCTCACCTGACTATTTCCTGCTCCCCACTCTCCAACAGCTTGGTGGATCTGCACCACATGCTACTATGGGCTGCTCTCAAATTTCATAATATATAACAATAATAAACTATATCTTTACTAAATCTTGCAGTCAAGACAAACAATAGAATTTTATGGAATGGGCAACCAAAATGTACATCCAGCTTTACAAGCTATCAGTGCTACAAATGTTCACATCTCCTGCACTTTTAGACAGTAATAAAATGTTTTTAATTCCCAAAGAGAATATGATAGTAAAACATAATAAATGATCTCTTTAAACCTGACAGCTACTTACTGCATGTTAAATATGTTCTGTTGGTTGAATTCCTAGGGCTGCCAAAATATGTTTAAGTGCAAAAAGCCAAAAAGACACACTAAGATCTACCTCCTCAGGGTTTGATCTCTTAGACCTTATGCTTTTGTACTACAACTTACATGAGGTCAATGGGGGTTTTGCAGGAAAAGGACCAAAGGACTGGACCCAATCGTTTTCTGAACAAAATTTGTTTACATTCTAACAAAAAACAATTTATAACGAATGTTATCACTACAGATGGCTTTAGGCACTATTAAAGAAATAACCAGCTATGACCTGATTCCAGAATCTTATTGTTGGCGATTTTCTAGCGATGATGCATAAAGCAAAGAAATCATCTTGATTGTCAGATACTATGATAGCTTGCAATTTGTAAGCAAGAAAAATCATGTCAGTCTCTCTATTTACAGGGTGCAATCTTTTTTATTTCCTTGCAGGCCCCATGTCGGTTTCTTCTCACAGGCTTCCAAGGACTGTAACATTCCTGTCTTCATGGTTATTTCCAGGTGTCCCTAGATTGCTATGATAATTTCAGTCAGTCAAACTTGATCCGACTATGTCATGATTATTACTCAAAATTCAAGAGATGCTATGAGCATTGCACATAGCTTTTTTCCAAAAGATCTAGGATGACATTTCAAACTATAACAAAGGAATGAATGTCAAAGTTACTGGATCTTAATTTGAAATAAGCCACAAAGTTACTACCCTGGACTTGATATTCTAAACTAAACTTGGTTAGTACTTGGATAGAAGGCCTTCAAAGGCTGATTCAGTAGGTGGCACCCTTCTTTCCAAATTTTTATTAAACCATTGACCCCAAATGCTATAGTTCTGGAGGTGTTTTTCTTTGGCTGACATAAAAACAGCAGTCAAGACCACTTGTGATCATTAAAGACCCCTAGCATTTTCCACAAGCGCAGAGGTGGGAACCTCAGAGTACTGGCCAAATTCAAAGTGGGTAACTGTATTCTGCTTACCCAATATTTCCCCTTCAGTTTCATTCCAATAAGATATTCTTCACTTTTTATCCTAAGCTGTTATGGAGGGTTGTTGACAACTATTAAACAGATGTTATATTCTACTCCATCCGGAGATGGCTTTCATTAGCGTTACAAGAAGTGATTTTGTATACTCTTTAAGAAGTTTATAAAACAGTTTAAGATTTATCTGGATAAAAAACTCTGAAAATAGGCTACTACTGGCTGCAAGATGTACTGGTCAAATAATGACAAATATATTAACCAATAATTTGTTCAATAACTGATAGGAAAATATTCAAATACATTATATATAGATATGATTTGACCTGCTTTACTATATATTAAGGTAATGCATGTATTTTGAGGGTTAGAATCTGACTTTAAGCAAAGCCCTCAGCAAGCAATAATGTATCAGCTGCACCAATTATGGCTGGTCAAAATTTTCTGATGAAAATTCTTTGCTATAGAAAATTGCATTTGATTCAATGAAAATTTTCATTGAAAATGAAAGTGTCTCATTTCCTCAAAAATGTTTGATTTTTTCATTGGAATACTGAAAACTAAACAGCAAAAAAGTTTTTGCTAAAAACTGAAATTGGTTTGGTTTTTGACAGTTGTTAGCCCCAAATCTGCAGTTTTGAGGCTCAATGTTTATGGTTTTCAGTTATTAAAAAAAGTGAAACATTATAATTTTTTAATGAAAAGTTGGAATTTTCCTATGAACATTTTGATTTTTTTCCCCTTTTTCATTGAAATTTTCAGTGGAAAAACCCTCAATTCTCTTCCCAGTTCTAACACCAAGCCATGAGTAGTCCAGGGAGACATTATGACTCAGAGACATAGCTCTTCATTGCAAAGCCTATATTGCTTCATCCTTACTCCTAGGTTGGTGGGGTAATAATTTATTGCTGGCCTGTAACAGTAGTAAATTACTCACCACCCATAGTGCTGGCTCACCTAATGTAGCCAGTGAATCAGTGATGAAGCTAAGGCTCCACCATTACCCACCCCCTTATCTGCCCACCAGTATCAGGGAGCAAGTAGCCCTACTGGACCGAACACCCAGATAGCCCATGTAGGCACATATTACTTCAATAAGACTTTGCATGGCCCCACAGTCAGAATTTGAAGCTAGTCTTAAATAAATAGTCAAAGTTACACATTATACTCATTTCATGCTATCAGGATGTCCTAGTGGTCTAAGGCTCTGCATTTAGGTCACAGTGTCCCCTGGCTGAGCTTTTTTTTTTTAAATTTTCCACTAATGTGTCTTCCTTGCACTAGGAACATACCAGATCTTAGTAGCTTATCAACATAAACTAATGTCATATACAGTACACATACCTTTAACATCCTTTTCTATCTTCTTGGCCTCATTAAGAACCCTGAAGCTTTTCTGAAGCGAGTTCTTGGCACCATCCTTCAGTGATCCTTGAGGACCAGATGTCTGCAGGTCAACAAGCAGTGTCATTTACAGAAAAGTATTTTTAAGCTGGTTCAGGGCAAGTTTAAAGCAATACAAAGAATAGGAGGAAGATCTAGCTGAAGAATCATTGAAATTTTAAGCGGTCATCAATGTACTCTGAATTATATGCTGCTGCCATTACACTGGTCCTCCAACAGAGATTAATAAAATACTTTTCACTTATTAATTTACTTTTATTTTTACAAGAAACCAGGGCTCCCCTGGAATGTCAATGATGAAGTTAATAAAAGAGAGAGAAAGAGAAATTGTTTCTGAATGTAGTGAAAGCAGAATAGAATCTAGGAGCAGATTTTTTTCAAATCTTTGTAAGCATATTTTTTCAGTCTGGATTTCTTCCTGCAACTATGGACACCATAATATAATACAGTTCAGTACTTCTCCCTAACAACAGCTATGAAACATTTAATAAATAGACTAGATCTCACAACACAGACTCTAATATAGACCACAGAGATGTTCTCATAGCAATTGTATTTCCTGAATCAAACCAAGTCAGTCAAGGTGAAATGAATGAAAATAGGCTTAGGAGGGGGACGAAAAGGTGTAGTTAAATCTGAAATTCTTAACTACTAAATACTATTTAAAAATCTCGTTCTTTGAGAAACACACAAAGCTGCACCTACAGTTCAAAGGTTGACTGATAGGAAAAACTGTTTTTCTAAATTAAATTAGTATTTTAACTTGCTAGGGAATGCTCTAGAATCTGAATAATTTACTGTTCCGTTTGAGAGATTGAACTCCAGTCACTCCATAATACAGACTGCATTTCTTTGAGAATACTCCTGACAGCCAGATAACATTTTATATTAGTCATGGGTCATAGCCTTGTATCTAGTATGTAATTAAGAAGTAACTACTTTTCATTTTCCAGGGCAGATACATGTACTTAAAAATTAACTACATGCCAATTAAATGACACTGTTATTATTTAATATTTATATTCCCATAAAGCCCAGAGGTCATATTTTTGAACACTTGCAGATTTCTCCCACTTCTCTGTTATACATTAGAGCCAATACATTTGCCTGCTCATATCAAAATCTTGTTAGAAGCCCTGGATTCTTTGGAAATTCAATACACCCTCACAATGTGGTTCTCTGTAAGAGAGCATTTTACTTCTTACTGTGCGGTACTCCATATACACACAGCTACCAGCTTCAGGCTCCTTGTTATCATATAGGAATGAAACACATACTTAAGAGCTTTCCTGAATAGGGACTGACTAAAGCATGTGCTTAAGTGCTCTCCTGAAATAAAATCCAGGTGACTGCATTACTGTGCAATAGTATTCCACACTTCCAAGCTCACTTAGGGCTTCACAGACCCAAGGTCTGCAGTCACCGTGCACACGGAACTGCTGATTTCAACATACCCATAAAAACTGCAGAGCTGGGTTTTATATATCTATTTTTAACAGAGTAACAGCTAATGTAATTCATTGCACGTAGAGTAAAAAATGATACCCATAATCCCTTAAAAAGAGTATCCGTGAGGAATCATTACTTGATCTCCAATGCAACAAGGGAATTGCTCCTGAAGGAGGCATGTTTGGCCAGTTTTGGCAACAGATATACCTGTCAAATCAGATTATGTTTTTATGTTCTTTTTCCCTTTGCGCTTCAGAAGCTGGGGAATGATCACTCTGTGAGCATGGAACTTCAGATCTAATGATCATTTTTGTTATTATTAACAATTTGCTGGGCTTGCTTGACTGGCTATTAAAACAGTTTATATTTGATAAAATGAATTGGAAAGGCGGCATTTGCAATGCAAAAACAAGATGTGGGTTGAATAAGGGGCTGAGTAATTAGGGCCAAGTTGGTATTTGTGCCAGCAGTCCTGATTGCACTACATACAGCATAAAGATAATATTTACAAAGACCTTTTCACAGATAAATAGAGATGTACAGATTGAAAACAATTTAAAAGGAAATACGCTATTCAAAAAGAGTCAACTAATCAAAGCATCTTATACAAAGTGTGCATTTTGGTGATTTGTGGCTAATAAGATATTGACTTAACGAAAAGCACAGACATTACCAATATCTTACTGTGTGCAACATGAGTGTTTATGTGTGTAGGCAAATATGTGTAATGGTTAACTCCTTCATGTTTTAATAGCAGGTGATACTGTGTGTTTAGACATATGGATTGATACTGCGTTTAGATTTCCTGTATCAGTTCATATGCTAAAAAATAGATGATAGAAAAAGAAAAGCACTGTCGAACCATGTCCACACTACCCTCCTTCTGTCGGTGGTGCGCATCCTCACCAGAGCACTTCACCAACTGAAGAGGGGCAGTGTCGGGGGCTGAGAGCTGGAGCTCTCAGCTCCCCACGGCTCCCTGATGGGAGCTCAACTGCCCCCTGGGCTTTTCGCCTCCCTGCCAGGAGCAGGGGACAGCCCCCCAAACTTCTCGGCTCCCTGAGCGAGAAGCCAGGAGTCCGGACAGCAGCACTGTTGGGAGCAGGGAGCCCAGATGCAGCAGGGAGCACAGGCAGCAGTGCGGTTGGGAGCTGTGATGGCAGCCAGGCTCTACCTGGAGGCCACCACAGGCCCCAGGCTTTCTTGTCATGGCTGGAGCTGTGAAACTGACCAGAATGACAGCCACCAGCCAATGTAAGTAATGCAGTGTCTACTACACTGTGTCGTCCTAACTACACCGACACAAGCCCTATGCCTCTCGAGGAGATGGAGTTAGGATGTCGGTGTAGTATGGCACTTGCGTCAGTGGGAGCAACTAACACAATTAGGTTGACACAAGTTGCCTTATGTCAACCTAACTCTGTAATATAGAGCAAGCCCTAGTCCCTTGATCTTGCTTAGTACACCACACCTGCACTTTTTAAAAAAGTGATCACATTAAAAATATCTCTTGAAGTGTCACTTTAAAACTGTGATTCTAAACTCTGAACTAGAAGCCAAATCCTTTATCATGATTTAACTTTTCAGTCAGTTGACCCGATCACCATCACTACCCATGCTAAGTAATGGGCCGTGGGAAGCTGCTTGAATGCTGGAGGAGCTGCATCAGTGATTAATTTATTTTGCTTTTAAAAGGGAGAATGAATCCATCATAAAAAATCATGGGAGGAATTCTTCTGTCATATTTTTAAATATGGATTATCTTTTCTAGTCATCTATCAGGCTTCCTGCTACTGCAGTGCTTCTTAGTCTCTTTAGTTCTAGCTTTTAATACTGTCAGGTTCATTTTAAAAGAAAGCATCCTTTCCATTAACATAAATAAAACCCTAAAATGGCCATATATCACACTTCTATTTAAGAATCTGTGTGATACAGAAGTAGGTATTTTATTATAGGTTATGTTGGGTAGGAATGGCAAATACCTAGCAAGAAGAACTTCCCTAAACTCATTACTTTAAAAAGGGCAGCAGTTTCCTCCACATTCCTATTTTTCTATCAATTAGATCCTTATTCTATACAACTTGCATATAACAAATAAGGCTATACCTATTGAATCCATAAGAATGAGCGCCCTTAAAATGCTGCCTTAATCATCCCTTAGTCTCCTTACTTGCTAAACATTTGTCTCTATTTATATCACACTATCCACATCCTTTCTTCATTCCATTTCAAATTATCTATCCTTTTTCTCTATATAGTATAATCAGCTGGTTCATTGCCTCTCTGACATATGCCCTTTTGTAGCCATATAGCAATCACCTGCTTTGTTTCCTGACTATTGTATCTCCTTTCCCATTCAACCATCATAACATCTGTCTCCCTCACTGTCTCTGAGGCATCAAAGGACCAAAAGATAGAGATATTTTTCTGTTTTTTCATTCTGAAAATAAACCCACTACTCTTTATTTGCCTTTGCATTAAAATTGGTAATTCTGATAGAAGGAACTATGTTTATAGATCACCAGCACATATCAATATGTGAGGCACCATTTTCCCATCAAGAGATACATTCAGTAATTAGTGTTACTTGAACCGTAAGTTAATATTTGAAGTTGCTAAAAATGTGACCACCACCAATTTAAAATCCAGACCGTATTATCTTATTCATGAATATGGACTGGTCACATTGTCCTTATTTCTAGCCTTGTAGCTCTGAATCCACAGGGATTTGTATTGTTTCTGCTAGCTATTTGTATCAGTGCAATTTCTTTATCTGGTATAGGGACTTTCCGATTTCACTGTTTTCTGTCATCTGCAGGGGTATTTTTAGCCTGTGTCTGTGAAGTGCAGGTCAGTTGGTCACATATTTGCCTCCATAAATAAGCTTTTAACTCCTTCATTACTCCCAATACAAAATATCCCTGGCTTTCTGCCTCTGCTGAGTTTGTTGTGGAGCAGAGGTAGTTCCTGCATAGTTGAAGTTAAACAGCTAGCTTCCCATTATAATACCCATTTAAAATCCCTCTAGTTGCTCTGACCCTCCCAAAGAACCAACCCCCTGAAATTTTACTTGTTGCATCTCATCTTGGGGACGAAGCTTTTCTGTGAAGCTTGGTACAGTTTGGAAATGCAGTTTTTTGCTTCCAGTGTTTAAAAATCTTTCTGCCATTCCTTCCCCAAAAGTCTTCCTAAGTTTGTGTGGCTCATCACATCTGCAGAATGGACTGGCCCCACCATCTCCAGTTCTGTTTTGTTTCAATGGCCTTGTTGTGGTGAAATGCCCTTAAATATTTTTAGGGAGCTATTGTGGGGGATTGCCAAGATAAAGATTTCTTCAGAACATTGACTTGAAACTGACCTGCTCCTGTCTTCAGGTTTAGTTGCAGCAGCTGCTGGCTTGAGTCAGGGATGGGGGGTGAAGGGACGCATGGGCAGAAGGGAATGAGAGAGATAAAAATAAAGGGGAAGTAGCCCAGAAAAAGGATAGCATAGGGGGCACAGAGGAGAAAATGGGATCAGGAGGGACATAGACTAAGAGCATGTGGAGATATAATCTCAGAACTGGGGGCTCTTGCAGTAGGAGAGGGTATAGATAGAGCAGTAGGATAGTAGAGCATGGAAGTTGGAATGAAGGGGGTGCAGGGAGCCTGGAATATAGAAGCAGCCTGAGCTTCCCGTCCAACAGACACCATTCACTTTTCTTACCAGTTGCATAGCTTCATTTGCACGGGCCTTGGCCTCCCTGGCGATTCTCTCTGCTTCATCAATATAGTCCTTGATATTGCTATATGCCTTGAAAGCTACAGTGGCATTGAATGAGACATTTTTAGCTTCAGCAAGGATTCTGTTAGGGTGGAAAAGGTACAGCACACCATTAAAAACTGCAGTTGTAGCTCAACAGAGCAAAATGCATTGGCACTTTGAGCCAAACAGCCCAGATTTCTAATGATTGGCTCTAGTGCACAATGCCATAATTGAGGTTTCCAGAATGTGGGTGCTAAGTGTTTAAGGGGGGGTGTCAAATTTTATTTTCATAGTGTCACATGGAGAAACAATAGTTTTGTATACCGTGGGTTAAGGAGATATTTCACGTTGAAAGGAAGAATGGTCCAGTGGTTAGGGCATTAGACTACAACTCAGGAAACCCACATTCAATTCCCTGCTCCACCACAGATTTCCTGGCTGATCTTGGGCAAGTCACAGTACAGTTACACTTCGAGCTTGAGATGTAATTTCCATCTTGAGAAGATGTGCCCATGCTAGCTCACTAGAAATAGCCATGTAGCTGCAGCAGCGTGAAGGGCTAGCTGCCTGAGGATTTACTCGGGGCGGCTAGCTCCTCCTGCGGCTACACTGCTATTTTTAGCATGTTAGTTGCTCAGAGCTAGTATAGGTTACAAAGTACACCTTCAGCTCTAAGTGTAGAATCACTGTTAGTCTCTCCGTGTCTTAGTAATATTGCTATAACAATACCCCTGTGAGGTTAGTCAAGTTCTGAGGTTAAATACATTCAAAAGATTGGGAGGCACATAGATACTATGGTAATGAGGTCCATATAAATACCATAGATAGTTAATAGAAAATACAAATATCTAGGGTCTAGGTGTCTGAGATAAATAGCTTTATCCTGACACAAGGCGACAGCGACAGGATATCCCCACACAAGACTGTGCAATTCCTCTCCCTCTTGATCTCACACATAACACCACATTAAAAGCTTCAATTTTTAAAGATTACTTTTCAGATATGACTCCATTGAATATGAAACTGGTAGTTTTGCAAGTATCAAATCAGATACTTTATCTGAGGTAATTGTGAGGCTTGTTCCCCAGGGATACTGTACACTGGCATGGAAATAGCTGCTAAGAGCTTCTACTCACAAGTCTTTAGAATTGGACCTGCTAGTTATCTGAAAAAGATGTGGGCAACGAGATAAATTGCTTGTTCCAAACTGTAAGTTACTGTGGGAGTTTTAAAAATATACACATTAAAAGATGTGATTTTATCCATGTAGCAGCTTTGAAAAAACAAAAATGGCCAAAGATGGGAGGCTGTGTTACAGCAGGCTACCGGGGATCAAGAGAACCGTGTTTTGAGCGCACTGAGCGCTACACCTTGAGCAAGTCACTCTTCCTCTTCATTGCTCAAGGTATGTCTAAGCTCAAGTAGATATACTTGAGGTTAGCTTTACTCTAGCTAGCTTGGGTCCCGGATCCATGAAGCTGCAGCAGCAGGGTTCTGGGCATATTTGTACAGCCAATGCTGAAGCAACTTCACTGCTCTGGGACCTGAGCTAGCTAGATTTAAGCTAACTTTGGTATGTCTATTCCAGCTGCAATCACACCCAATGATTGCAGCCTAGACATATCCTCAGTCTCTCCATCTATGAAATGGTGAAAATACTACTTACCTTACAGTGTCATTGTGAGACTAAACTCATGATTGCTTGTAAAGGATTTTGAAACATTCATCTGGAAGGTGTTATAGAAATGTTTTGGACACACAAATCCCATTGAAGTTGATGGGAGTTGGATGTGTACAACCCCACTAAAAATTAGGCCACTTTTATCTAGGAGCCTAACTTTACCTACCGAGGTCTGAACATTTTGGCCAGTGCTACTTTGGAAAGTGCTTTAAGATCCTGGGGATCATTTCCCTTTTCAAAGTGGGGCTTTATTATGAAAATATAGCAGCAGGCAACTCCACAATGTGTGTCTCATTGATGCCATATCAAATTTGCTCAACTTGCATATGAAAATATTTTTCCCCTAACTGCCAGCCTTGCAAACTCACTCTGGGCTCTGAAAATGAAAGCTGAGGATACATCCAGAGATGAAAGTAAGCTAGTACGGTCCGGTCCAGCGTACCAGCAAGAGCCTGTACGCCGTGCCCGACTGGACCGGCTTCTCCGGTGCGATTTAAAGGGCCCAGAGCTCCAGCTGCTGCGGGGAGCCCCAGGCCCTTTAAAGTGCCACCCAAGCCCTGCTGCCGAAGCTCCGGCAGTGCTTTAAAGGGCCCAGGGCTCCCCGCAGCGGCCGGAGACCCAGACCCTTTAAATCTCCGCCAGAGCCCTGCTGCCGCTACCCGAGCCCTAGCCCCAGCCCTGCCGCCCTGTGGTAGCGGCGGCAGGGCTCCCATGGTGATTTAAAGGGCCAGAAGCTCCACGGTGGCTGGAGCCCCGGGCCCTTTAATTTGCCCCTGAGCCCTGGGGCTCCCAGCCGCCTCTGCAGCTGGTAGTTCCGGGTTGATTTAAAGGCCCTGGGGCTCCCAGCCACAGCTGGGGCCCCAGGGCCTTTAAATACTGAAAGGCCCCGCCTCTTCCGGTTGAGGCCATGCCCCGCTCAGGACTCCGGCGTACCGGTAAGTCCTTTAAGTTACTTTCACCCCTGGATACATCAACATTGGTAATAAATGTTTGGTAGATCAAATGATGCCCCCTTTTATATCTCTGTAACTTCGGGTACAAGTGAGGGCACAAATTGCAGACAATGCAGTTGCACAAATGGAACAAAGAGCATAATATATGGTTTGCAGGATATTTATTACCAGCGATATGATGATGCATGAGAAGGAGGGAGCCCAGCTTGACTGACAAGTAGAAAAAAAAGCATTTTTTCATCTGTGAATTCATTAAATTTGATATGGAATTGGAGAAACACAATAAACAGGGAGCCCCCAGTGCTATTTTTATATAGTCCCTTCTGTAGAGCCGAACCATATTCCGAGTGACATATTTGTATGACATTCAATGGTGTTTTTGTATAAACACCATCTACTGGATAGTCTATCAACCTTCTCAAGCTTATCAGTTTATGAGTAGGGCTGGCTGGAAAACAATAATTCCATGTTGTGAAATTTTTTTGAAGTTTTGAAATATGTTTAGTTCTGCCCTGGAACAAAACTGAGATCTTTCAAAAATTTTGCAAAAAAACATAAGACAGAGACAAACCCGCTTCAGAATAGCCAATAGCCTGGTGGTCAATAGCCTAGAATGAGGGTAACCCAGGTTCAAGTCCCTGTTCTGCCTGATTTGAGCAGAGCTATGAACCCAGTCACCCACGTCCCAGGTGAGGGACCTAACCACCAGGCTACAGAGTCCGAGTCTCTCTCTTTCTAGCCTAGTGAATATTTAATTATGTACGCAAAGTGGAATAGCTCAAGCAGGAGAGATTGAGAGAGTGACTCTATAGCCAGGTGGTGCTCTGAATCAGGCAGATCAGGGACTTGAATCAGGATCTCCCACATCCCATATCAGTGTTCTAACCAACTGGCTATTCTTGGATGAATTGGAGTCACTCTCTTTCTCACCAGAAAGTCCATCCTGAATCTGAGGAACCTTTCTGTGAAAAGTTTCAGGTTTAACTAATCAGCACTTTCCTGATTGAAAACAAAAATTGTCAAAAATTCCTGACTGGTTCTATACCCTGAGTTCTTTACCCTCTGGTGGATTAAGGACTTGTCTACATGAGGAAATTGACTGGAATAGCTAATGCAGAGCAAACTATTCACAATAGCGCCTCATCTGGACACACTGATACATGTGCCTTTTTCTGAGTTAGCTTAATCAAGCCTTGCCCCCCATGATTACCAGCAAGTGAGGAGGCATAGCAGGGAGTGACAAGCATCCCCTCATAGCTAGAAGTTGCTCTATGCCCCCCCGCATCTCTGCTTTCCTCTTCTTCAGAGTTCCTCAAACAAACTCAACATGGTCCCAAGTCTTTCCCAGAACCGGGGCTCAATTCAGTGTCTCTGCAAGAGCCGACTTGATGGTTGCAGCTGCTAATCAGCAATAGCATCTCAGGATTCTGTTTCCTGCACACACCTCCCCGCTCACTGCAGCCACCTGCTGCTCTACATAGGAGAATCAGCCACTGTCACACAGGTGTGACTCCTTTAGTAATCAGGGTTGGCTAGCTCCAGGTCCTCCAGTCCCAAAGGGGCAACACCTCCCTGTTACAGGAAGACTTTCCTTCAGTTTAAATTGTAGCAATTTGCACTTTCTAAAGCAGATGCTATGAGTTCTGTTCTTCTATGCTGTAATGGCCACAGGAACTTTTTGGCAACAGTATTTTGTGTGTACCTGCCTCTCCACTGTCTGTTGCACATCACATCAGTTTGTATGACTCTGTCCAAATGACATGAGGGAGCTCAGAAATTGAATTCTAAACAATAATCTACCAAAGCTTTTGGGAACAAGTTTTAGGTATTCTCAATTTGCTTTGAAAGTGATGCTTAAATTGCTTCCTTTACCCCAGAGTCAGCAAGTGCACACTCTTAAAGGCTGCCAATTTCAAACATACAAAGATAAACAGACTTCTCCTTGCCTGTTGCGGTGTCATTTATTACTGTGGAAAAGTGACTGTAAAAAATGCCACTAAATGAGAAGGGTAACATCTTACACCAGTTTGCACTCACTTTGCCCTGGTGTATATGACAACACAAGGTACAAGGCACAGGAGAGATCAGATTGAAAAAATATTTTTTGAAATAGGAGAACTTCTTGTGAAAGTGTCCGTACTTTCCATTTACTGGTTCATTTTCAGAAATGTTTGGGTTTGATTATCTTGGATATAGCCCAAGACATGTACAATACCTTCCTAAGCCCCATATCTAACTCAGACTTTTGATGCTCCTCCAAAGAAATGAATCTAGCCTTTTCTAATTGGGCTCTATATAGAGCATTAGAGTCTTGTATATTCATAATCACAGAAGTTCAAGTCTGAAAATAATCCCCTTCTATTTCTGTCAGGGAATACTAGACACTAGGCTATGAGAGTTTTAGACGTATCAAGAAATGGCTGTCTTACCCATCCAATATTGCAGATGATTCATTCAGTTGGGCTGCATGGTTCTCAGCCTGCAACACCTTTTCTGGAAGCATCCTATCCTGAATATCTTGGGCTAGATCGTCTATTTTATCCTTCAGCTCATCAGCGATTGGTTGTATCTTATCCCCCAAGTTTTCTACATACTGAAAGCCACAAAACAAAGGTGTTTAAAGAGCTGAATGCAAACATCATAGTCCTTTGCATATTGTTTCTCTATGAGATGTAATCACATATGCTTGGACATTTAATAAAACTTCAGTGAACTAATAAGGAAAAACACATCAGTGTTGAAATATGGGGACAATTAGGCTATTTTGAACGCCACTATTCCATTGAAGACTCGACTGTCTTGAACTTAGTGTTCTTCCTTATTTCTTAATGATTTATGAGAAAACATAAACACACACTTTATATACAACACTCACACACATGCACTCTTAGGGAGATTTTTTTCTAAATTATGGATGCAGAAATATTTATACTATGCTGTGGTGATATCCCTGAGATAAACTGCCAAGCCATAAGACAAATTCTATTTATCATGAACCTTTGACTGACTCACCTGCACTTTTGCTTATTAATCCCTATCACTATGGGCTACACTTTTGAAGTAGCCACCACTTTTCCCCCAAAGAAACAACCTCAAAAGGGTTTCTAATCCCGGCCCCCCAAATGTGGAATTTTCCCCAAAAATTACACTTGTTTGAGGTGCAGGATAGAAAATATCATTTCTTGGACCAGTGGCTGTTTTGAAATTCAATATTTTGCAAATTATCAGGGAGCTGCTGGAAAAGGCGACCGGTACGTCCCTCGGCCTGTGCCACTTCCAGCAGCTCCCATTGGCCTGGAGCGGCGAACCGCGGCCAGTGGGAGCCGCAATCGGCCAGACCTGCGGACGGGGCAGGTAAACAAACTGGCCCGGCCCACCAGGGGCTTTCCGTACACAAGCGGCGACCCCAGTTTGAGAAACACTGTTTTAGAGGTTTCTAAAATATATTTATTTTCATTTTTCTCCATTAAAGGTCTCGCTAGCTTACACTGGTGCAAATCAGAAGTAACTGCATGAAAGAAATAAAGTTATAGTTAAACTAGCCTAAAACTGATACAAAAATAATGATGTTAAAGTTAAAACTCTCAAATATTTCTGAAAGCATTTTTCTGTAGGCAATATGGCATATAAAGAATACATGATGGCATGATTTGTTCTAATGTGTTATTGGCTGGAATGGTCTGAAAATTTCCTTCATTCCATCACTTCTTCTGACTATCCCCCCAAACTCATGTCCATATAAATTTTAGGGTGGGCTTTTCAAAAGCATTCAAGTGAGATAGGTGTGCAAGTCCCATTGATCTACCTAGCTCAAGGTCTGCAGCCACAGACCCTTATGTAATAATTTCTTATTTTTCTTCTCTGTTTTGTTTCACACTCCTTTTATGTGTGTACATGTGCATCTAGACAATAGAGCCAAGGGCAGCACTGCCTATGGACTTCTTGCACCTGCTATTCTAAGGCTACTATCCTTTATTCAAACCTAGATGCCTAATCCCACACTTACAGAAGCAGACAGAGTCTGTAAAAAGTGAGGGATGTGTATATATGCATTTGTGTGTAATACAATCAAATTGGGTCAACCTGGATCAGTTTATATACCCATTTATCCTTTACAACCAGGCTGTACACACAACAGTGGAAAGCCAAGTGCTTCCAGTTCAAATAGTCCAGCACTGATAAAGGTTAGATTAATTAGGTGTTCCTTTAATTATCCACTTAGCTGCCTCAATGTGCCTACCCTCAAAAACAAAACAAAAACAAAACCACTCACCTCCACAGCTAAATTGATTTCATTTGCAAGACGGCTGGCTTCATCCAAGATGTCATTCCCCTCTTTTAGTGTTTTTTCGGCCTCTTGTCTGCTACTTTCTACAGCTTGCTTCCTTTTCTATAGGTTGAATAATCCACACAATGAAATAAATTAATTAAGCAAAGGTAAAGCAGGAGTGGCCGGGCATTCCAATACCCCTGCATTTTTTTCTGGGGCCCCCCACATGAAACTTCTGAAACCTTCAGAACTATTAGAGCAAAAAATAAAAATACAGCATGTCTCAATGGCAAAGATAATCAATATCTGAGTTTTATCTTGCCCCAGCACAAAACTGCATGACTGTAGCATTAGAGTAGAATGAGTTCAAAAAGTCAGAAATCCCAACCCTTCCTCTTCTTTTGATAGTGTTATTTTCCCCGAGCATGACTGTGAATTAGCCCAAACCAAATGTTGTGAAGATTCCTGAAGTATCCATATTAATTTTCATTCTTGATTTTAATTGTTGATCCCACATTTAATAAAAGTTTCCAGTTTGTAGGGTTTGGGTTTTTTGACACCATTGCTTTATTAGTTTGTAAAGCAACCTTGGTACTTTCATGTTTCCAACTGGTGGATACTGCATACATTGCACAAGAGGGATGACACCTCCTTTGTCTCTAGTTCAAAGTACTAGCTACATCGTGTACAGAGCCATTAAGCATCACAGAGTAGATTGACAGCAGGCCATGAAATTGCACCATTTGGGCAAACGGGAAAGCGCTATGATGGCCACGAATTAAGAGAAAGGCAAAAAAAATGGAAATCTTAGAATGATAAAGAGAGCAAACCCATTGGCTGAAGGGACTCTTCACAGCATTCAGATAATTGTTATTATTTTATTATTAATTATTATTGTTATTATTATTTATTCGTATCATCTATGGTGTTAGGGAATGCATAAGAACCTAGATAAAAGACAATCGCTCCATCTTCCCTGCTCTAACCCCATTGGAAAAGAAATGTAGAACAGCTGATATTTTCTAACTTCTTTACAATATAGCATCTCTCTGTAAATCAATCAAGCGCACAAAGCTCTGATGAAAACTCAGGTCCTGGAACTCTAACCTCATCACTGTATATTAGGCAAAAGCACATCGAGAGCAACGAGAGTTTGAAACATTTATCTTCATTTAGGTTTGACTCTGCTTTCTATCTTGGATAAATGCTTGTTAATGAAAAGTATAATGTGCTTTTCAAGTCTTTGCAATTAAAATTAAATCAGAAGCAGACTCTCCTGCTACCAGGGAGATCATTTATAACAGCTACTAACTACCCAAGATGTACTTTGATTTATTACTCTTTAACATCTACACACCCAGTTCATTTCTTTCTAGAGGTGGGATATGGAAGTGAAAGTGCAAGGCTACAAAATGCAAATAGAGGATGGTGAAGACTGTAATTGGTTTCTTGCTAAAACCCTTAACCCAGGGTTTAAATTTTGCTTAGGGAATTTTGTGGGTCTTTGCACTGGGATGAATTTCACCCCACATGCACTATAGGGATCCAGGGCATCCTCCACCTGAAATTTCTTAGAGTCCTATTTGCTTTTAGAAGAAATAATAAGAAAACCTCAATAACCGTATATATATGGAAATCTCAGAATGATGAGGAGAGCAAAAACCATTATTTGAAGAGACTCTTCACAGCATATATATATTCCGCTCGTTGTAAAAAGGTTCATGTGAACAAAGGGTCAGAGTTCCAGATTCTGGTCTAACCCTCAAGATGGTGGTAAGTCAAGGGAATCTGATCATCAGCACTAACCTCTATCACTGTCATGTTTCTTTGGTTGATTGCAGATAAGCGATTTGCCTCCCTAATTTTACTACTGGCTTCTCTCAGCAGGTCTCGAGCATCGTCAACCTTGTTTTTGTAATCTGCCATCTTGTCCCTGACCTCATTCTTGAGCTCCTCATTTTTCTCTGTGGGCTCGCCAAATAATTTCTTCACTTTGTTCAAAAGGGCTTCTGCATTTCTGCAATTCCCACCAACACAAACAAAAAACAGGCATTGAATCCATCTTCACCACACCCAGTAATCTCATCATTTTTAATTCCATTCAGCTGAAAAATTCATTTTAAATAGAAGTGGAAAACCACTTTGAAGAGAGTACACACTTAGTAAAACAAAAGGACAAGTTCATATTAGGTTTTCCTATGGAATTTTAAATTCACCCTGAGTCCTTATTTAGGAAATGGTCTTCAGGGAAGTCTTTTTTTATATTGTCATTTTTGCTATCTGACTGATGAAGTGAGTTTTTGTGAATCACTACACTTGTCAAAAAGCATCCCCTCATTCACACTAATGTGACCCTTGTCACAAAGTGGTCCATTACCTTGAATGGAGGGGACATGCCTGATCTGAAGCGGTCTCAAAGCAGAGTTTCAGACCACCTGCGAGAGTCAGTTTGAAATAATTAAGTCCGTTCTCTTTTTCTTTGCTACAACCAACCTCTAGAGGGTTAGACACTTTTTTAAATGAAAGCTGAGATTATCACATAGTCTCACGATTCCAGGAGCTGTCGCTTTAAGAAAAATATCAACTATCATAAGATTCTCCATAAAATCGCGAGAGCGGGCAAATTTCATGTGTAGTTATCAGGTTTGGGGTTTTTGATGAGAAAGTGGTGGATTTTTTTTTAATTAGGTTCAGTAATGTGTCCTTCAGGTGGTCTGGGTGGAATAGGATTACAGACCTGAATTAAATTAAACACTGAAATAAGAAGGGGGAAAAGCAACAACTGCAAGTAAAGTTCTGTTGACTATAGGAGCAAGAAGACAACTATAAGGGAACAATTAAAACAGTCTTCTTCCTCACTTAGCATGTAGAACTTCATGGCAAGCACAGGGAAAGGGAGATCCTAGTCACTTGTGTCCTTGGCCAGAATCCTGAAAACTAGCCAACCAGAACCAGCGACTGTCCAAAATCATTTGATAAAAGAGTAAACATGATTAATTACTTCAAAGTCCTCACAAGAGTTGCAGTCCCTTTCATAATGGAAATGTTTCAAAAAGGCTTTTTTTCCCTGAAAACTATGAATTTTAAAAACTATAAATACATAAATTTTAAGGATAGCATTTGTATCTCTTTCCCTTATAGAATGATTTAATACCTCCAGAAAGAGTCTGATCAGAGAATTTCCAGACAATTTTTTTATGGTAATGCTAAAAATTCCCAACTCTTTTGTTGAAGTCAATGGCAAAAGTCCTTTTGGCCTATAATTTAAATATGGAAAACCATATCCATCTGAATGCCTCTGCTGGTGAATAATTTTACACAAATGTTAGCACTTTAAGGAATCCAAGGGCTACAAAATAGACACGAAATATCAGAATCCTTTTCCCTTATTTTTCAGTGGCTTCCGTTTTTGAAATCCCATCGGAATGGATTACAATTACATTAATCAGACTCATCTTATTGGACTCAGGAGGTTGAAGCTTGTGGCCCTTCTACTTACGCTAACTCATCTTGGGCTGCCCTTTCTTGCACATTCAACTTTCTTCTCCTCAGTTCTCTCATCATTCTATCAATATCACTCTGCAGAGCCTGAAGACTTTTCTCCAGGGTCTTATCTTGGATTCGGAGTGTCTCATTCAGTTTTACAGCATTTTCATTTACAGCTGCAGAGGGGGGCAAAAACACATATAAGGAATAAGTAAATAAAAGTGACACAGAGACTTTTAGTATCCGCACATCATCACCATCACCAAGGGAAATGCAATTTGCAATGGGTATTCCTGCTGTGAAATATAAAGGGCAGTTAATCCAACGATCAGTAACAAATGAGAAAATGTTATATGTTCCATCAAATCCTTTATTGTATTTCACTTTCAGGCACAGTAATTAAAGCGAGGAGGTTTTATATCTAAACTAAGAAATATATATAGAAAATAGGTACCAAACCCTTGAAATGTCAGGTGATAATTTGGGACATTGAGCAGGGAACGAGGGGGTGGGGCAAGATGGAATGAAAAAGTGAAACGTAAATGAGTTGTAGAGGACGGTTTACTGTTTTTAAAATTCAAGTTTACTAATGATAAGAAGAATAAATGACAGAGATCCCCCTCTGAAAATGGAGAGCGAACGAGCTTATGTGTTTATACACAGACACACAGAAGGGGAGAAGGGGGCAAAAAGGGATAGACTGCACAGTGGGGTGTATAAAATTTTATGGGCATGTGTTCAAGATGGCTGAATTACTCATAAATGCCAAAGCCACTATGCAGGGCATCTCATTCTAATACTGATAAAATATTTATGCCATAACACCCCATGGTATATTCAGAATATACTGTGAATAAAATTTTCTAAAGCACCTATATGACTTAGATGCCTAAGCCCCATTTTCAAAAATGATTTAGGCATTTAGGAGCAAAAGTTCCACTGACTTTCAATGAGACTAAGGCGCAAAGTGCCTTAGAATATGTCTACATTGCAGTCAGAGGTGTGATGGCAACATGGACAGACGTACCCTAGCTAGCTCTCATCTAAAAATAACAATAGCAGTGAAGCTGCAGTAGTACAAGCCTGCCTAGGACCTCAGGTATGTACTCTAGTGACTAGTCCATGCTGCTGCAGCTTCACTGCTATCATTGTCTGAGCTAGCTCGTTCAAAGCTAGCTCGGGTATGTCTACATGTGCTGCAGTCACAGCTGGGATTGCAGTGCAGACATACCCTCCAGTCTCTGTTGAAACTGCGACATAATCACTTTTGAAATTTTTATCCTACACCTTTCACAAAAAAGCAACAACAAAAGCTATTTTACGATTCATCAGAGAATTGTTATAGATGTGTCATTGTTTTTTGTATTCCTTAAACCCTAATCCTACAAAGAACCCCTGCTACGTGGGCAGATCCTTCCAGCTGCGTGGAGCCTCACTGACTTGAATGTTACTCCATGCAGGCATAGGGGAATGCCCACACAGAGCTCACTGCAGGACTAGTCCCCCTTACTATTAGTCCAACTGTACAGGTCTGAGGTGTGATGGCATATAACCAATTATATGAACTTTAGGGCACACTGCAAAGACTCTTTATTTGCTAGGTCTGTAGGGAAGGACTGAGGTTTGGGTCAGGGATGCGATTTTGGGGTGATATGGTATATATTTTGTTGTTTTAAATTTCTGGCTGGTTAATTTAAAGTTGGTGAATGTGTTGGGCAGGGGAGGGGGCACGGGCTTTGCTGTGCTACTGAGGGCTTCTTCCTTATAAGGACTGTTCTTTTAAAAATATGGTCAGGGCATCCAAGGATGTGGATAGGCATCCAATTTTAATTTTTTTTTTAATGGAAAGAAATAGATAATTTAGGAATTCACTAAGATTTACCTAAAATAGAAATGACTGGACGTAAGTTATATCTCACACCTACAAAGGTTAGAAGCAAATGTTGTTCATCCAACAGTAAAGAAGACAATCTGCACGTCCTAATCTTGCTGAGTTGCAAGTTATCAGACTACAATGATGCTACTGCTCCGGGGCTGAAGCAGTCTATGAACGGCAATGAGTCTATCTGGGGGAAATTCAAAATTTGAGGAGAAAAAAGGAAACATTTTACTGGCACATTTTGTTGTGGTTTTTAAAGATGGTTGTGTACAACTACTCACTAGCTTGGAAAGTGAGAAGTAGTCCAATAGAAATGGGTTAGTGAACATAGTGCAGATGAAGCAAAGATAAACAGCAAAAGTCATATATTCTATATTTATCACCACTGCCACAGAAAATATTACATTAGAAGAATATGTATTTTTCCTACTTAAGCATATCTTTTATGTATTAAATATTTTGAGTTATCTGACAAACGTTCTGTTCTCATGCCAGACAAGGCGAGTATCTGCTGGTGCACATGGTAGTAAGTAATTGTATAAATGCCAGTTCATGCACTCTCTTTGTATAAATCAATACATAGAAATGGGAATATCACTTGAGGCAGAAAGATGGCATCTTGTCAGTAGGATGGGTGAAAACAATGAAAGAAAACAAAGCACTTCTTGAACTTTCCTGCCATAAGTATGCAACAGTACGTATTTACTTAATAGAATCATTGCGACATTTTATTCCTAGTTATTATCCTCTGCCTGTTTTGTTTATATGAACACTTTTGTTAAGAGAGCACCCTGCTAGAATGGAATGTTCCACTTACAGGAAAGTTACTGTTCACTCCTCAATAGTCAATCGGGAATCTTCAAGGTTGTGAGAACTTCATGAGATCAGACATTTAAACTCAGCTCCATGGAGGTACTTAGGCACCTAACCGTCAGATGTAGGCTCCACTGAGATCCGCAAAACTCCCGCTCAGCTGCTGTCTACCCCTCTAGGTGCCCAAACTCACGTGGTGCCTACTTTTTTGCTGTAAGACTTCGCTTGGAGCCTCAGTTTCTGCCTCTGGACATGTGCACTGCTGCCTCCTTGTAGGTGTCCTGGCACTTATCTCTCACCTAAGCCCCAGAGAGAGCCACAAACTGGGGGAAGACAGGTGTTCAGCCACCTAACGTGCATGTGAGACCTAGTCTGACCAAGTACCATTCAAAACTCTGTGTGGGGGTCCCCATCTTATAAATTTTAGCCCAGTAGTAACGGATATGGGAGACCCTTGTTTTCATTCCCCGCTCTGCTCGATAGGGAGAAAAGATTTTAAAAGGCTCACAGATGGATATGCTAACTGCCAGGCTAAAGAGTTACTCACTCTCACTGTCTCTGGCCCAATGGCTCTTCAAGTATTTATCCACCAACAGCAGTTTTGTGTGGAGTGAGGCAGGCACATCAGTCATTCTCACAATAAACAATTTAGGTTCCTGAGCTGCCTGACTCCTGGAGAGAGGTTCCCAGCTGTGGATCACTAGCAGCCCTTGGAGACGGTGAATCGGGGTAACCGTTCCAGACCCTGCGCTTTGGGGGGCCCTGCAGGCCAGTGCGATTGGCTGGCACGATCGGTCCTGGAAGAGACGGGTCAGTCCCAGAAGTGATGGATTCAACACTTCCACCCTGGGCCCCACACCCTACTAGGGACAGCCCTGACTAGCAGAGACAGGTAACTCCCTGCCAGTCTTGACTTAGGTGCCTATCTCTATGACAGGGGTGGGGCTTAAGATACACCCCCTCATCAATATCTCCCATTGGCTAGCTTAGGCAGCTCCCTGCCTAACATGCTGCTTTTATGGATCACATTCTAAGGCACCTATTTCTCCTCATTAATTATATGGGAAGCCTAGGTGCCTAACTCAGGCTTTGTGGATCAGAGTGGTGTTCCTGCAGTTTCCTAGGTGGGTAAAATTAGCCATGGTGAAGCTTAGTGTTGTAACACCTAAGTCCTTCTGTGGATCCTGGCCTTAGTACCTAACATCTGCCAGGTTTGCATAGATGTACTTGTGGGCAAAACTTGCCCTTAAGTTTGATTCACAATATTGGTTAACCCTGGATTTTGACTGACTGGTAAAGAAGCGATGGTTTATAATGAAAAAGTGGTGCCAGAAGCACATTTTCATCTGTTCTTAAAATGCTGACTTGGCTACTGGTCAAACACATGGATTTTAAAATCACTCTCTCTGCTTCTAGGATATTATGTGTATTTGCTTCAACCCCATCAAAATCTTTTAATTCTATGTTACCAGTTTTCCCTGGAAACCTGCTGGAAGCATCTTCTGTGGTGATTCCAAACATTGGACACAAACATTGGACCAACAGCTTTGGCTTGTCATTCTTCAAACTCACTTTAGTCTGAGAGCAAGGAGTCTGCACTTTTGTAGCCAAGTTGGTCCCAGGATATTAGGGACACAAGGCGGGTGAGGAAATATCTTTTATCAGACCGACAGAAGTTGGGCCAATAAAAGATATTTCCTCACCCACCTTAAGTGCAAGGAGCTCAGCCTCATTCTATTTAAATCCACTTGGAAAACTGCAAATCTTTGCATGTTGTTTTTTTAACATTTACTTGTTTTATGTCAGGGTTGCAAGATCAAAAGATATTTTAAATAACTGATTAGTTCTACCAGGTGGAGCACATTGGGATGCATTACATGCAAGTCAATATAAAATTAATCTATGGTATAGTCTGGTGACAAAAATGTTTTTTTTTTTTAAACGGATAGGCTATATTCTGCTGTAAGTAACACCCATGCAACCCCACTGAAAACAATGAGGGGTAGTAAGAGTCTAATAGGAGAGCAGAATGCAGCCCAATATTTCTCAAATTAAACTACAGTTAATTATAAGAAGCCATGTTTTTCAAGTGTGTTTACCTTTCTCTTATTTTATAGCTTTGTAGAGTATTTAGGTTCTGCTTCCCAAAGCTGGCTGCTATCTTTCCGCTCGTGATTCTCAACTGCATTTGTAGGTGCAGAGAATCAAATTCTTGGGGGAGAACTGGCTCAATGCCACTGTTCATCGCTAGGACTCACTTGCAAATTCCAAGCAGCAGATGTTCATTAGCAGAAAGTAGTAATGTATTTCTGAAGTCATTCTGAGAAATTAAGATGTAGCCTCAATGCACCAAGTGAAATGATAAAATTATATGAGGCTTTTTTGTTCCGCCCAAATGAATTTTTTTTAACTGCCTTGAAAATAAACAACAGCTTAGCAGAAGGCACCCATTAGTTATGTAATCATAATAGCTGTTCTCAAGAACTGGAACATTCCTGAAGGAACACATCCAATTTCTTGCTAGTCTGTGCTCATAATTACCAATCCACTAACTGTTGTTATGAACTGCACCCTGTCGATTACAGATAGTTTGCAGATAGTTTGCTGGAGTTTCTTAACTCTTAAATCACAGGATGTCTACCAGCTAATGCTCTCTCTCTCTCATTGCCTCTTTCCCTACTACCTTGCAATTTCCATGAGGAGCAACTGCCATAGTTTTCTTTTTCCAATACCTTCCGCAGCCTGGAGCATGTCCTTGATGAACTGTCCAAGAGACATGGCTCTCTCATTAGTCCTCTCAGCATCCTGCCCGGTTTGTTCTCCATCTGCCGTCACCTTGGTAGCCTAGTGATCCAAATTGAGGAAAAGTATAATTAATGGACATGACAAGACTGCACCAGGAGATATTCCCACTAGCTGAATCCACTTGCAAATCTTTCCTCAGGCAAAAGGCAATCGATGAATTATTGATCAGATGTACTGGAAATGACATACACTGCTCAAGTACACAATTACACTTTATTTCCTCTTCCATTAAATGGAAATTGGAGGGCTTTATTTTTGGTCCTTGGAAATGTTAGTTGTGTGGAACAGCACACAAAGGGACTCAAGTTGAGAACATTCTTTGAATGTGTTTAAAGCAATGTTGTTCAAAAGCTTTTAATGGATACTTCAGGGCGTACTTCCACTAGTTTCACTATGTGATTGATTTCCTGATGACAGAATGCAGTATACACAGCACTCCCTACCTGTTACCTCCCCTGAGGAGTTTTTGAAGAAAACATGGCCTGTCTCAATAAGTTAGTAGAATTTTAAATCAATACATTAATTAAGTGGAGGAAGAAAGAAAAAGAGAAAGAAAAGGAAAAAGAATCACTCTTTCATTCATTTTGCTTAAAATCTTTTGTATATAACGTTTTCAAGTGATCAATACAGTTTTGACTATGAGTACGTACATGATTTATAGTTTTAATGAATCACAACAGCTCAGGATGGAGATGAACATCAAATACAAGTCTGACAAAGCACTAGTCAGAAAAAAAAACATCCAAATACATTCATCTTTATTTTCACATTCAAAACATCCCTATTTATAATACATCTACATTCACCATATGACATCTGACCATTTCTTCCAAACATTTCATATATTGAGTGTAAACTCTATTTCATGGAGGAATACAAGCTGTTTGTATAGGAATGTGATTACCCAGAAGGAACATCCCAGGCAACAGGGCATCATGCTCTCTCCAGTTTCTGGGAAAAGGTTGAAAGATCTGTGTGATCTGGAGCAAGCTTACATTTTATCTGGCTACAGCTATGCAAACCCTGTTCTCAGATATGAACAAGCTTTGCAATAATCTAGTCCAGGGAAATTAATGACACTTTAAAACTTTGAGTCTTGTCCAAGCTGGCTGTGTGTGAATCCTTACTTATCACACTAGATCTCGCCCAATCCCTAAATCTGCTCAGGAAAACTGAATACAGTACTTGTCACTGCACAGAAATGGCATTTAAAATCCAAGAAGTATAATAATTTATGGCACTTAAAGCATAAATGGCCAAATTTGTCCTTGAAATAAAATCCATGGATGATTTCAATCTATTATACTGACCTGCCTCACAGTAATTACAACATAGGTAATTTACATTAAAAATGGTTGAGGTGAGTAGAAGCACCAGTCCTTCCTTCTTACCCTGACCATTAAAAGAACATGGGCTCATCATTTCTATGCAAGTTATGCCTATGTTACTGGATGATCAAACCTTTAAAATATGCCTCAGAGGCAGAACTGGCTTGGTAAATTATACAGGGCATCCAGTACAGGTGATTGGTGGATGTGCCTGGTCTTGATGGACTACTGGTCTAATCCAAGATGGCGTTTCTGATGTCATTTTGTTCCTCGTGTATTTGAGAATTGTCCTATTATTTATCATCACATCTTCAGCAATCATCCTTTTATTCTTGGTCTTTGATTTTCCTAGAATGGTTTACATGAGTTTCACTTTGTTCTATAATATTCTAGTCCTTCACTACAAATGATGTTTTATAACTTGCATGAACCTCTCTTATCCTTGATTACTTTTTTCACATTCATATTAATTCAGATTGGCCTTTTTTAACTTTCACTATTTATTGCCTTTTGCCATGTATTACATTTTCGTGCACATTAATCTGTCTTTGAACAGTTTCCAGTTCCCCTCTGTGACCATTCCCTTAACTCTTTAAACTCATTCAGCTCCACTGAATGCTTCTTATATTCAACCATAATTTTCTCTACTGGAAAATAAATTTTTCACTTTATTGTTTCTTTTTTGGCCTAACTTCAGCTCTACAAACCAAACTAAATAACAGATAGCATCACTCAGACGCTGTCTCACCATAACATAGACAATCATGTGTCATTCTTTGTGAATAAAGTGTCAACTATTTTCCATATATTGAGTTCATTAGAATTCCCCATATCTACAGGGGCAGGCTTCAACTGAAGAAAACACTGCTTATGTTGAAAGTTAAATCTCAAACTCCTTTCTGAGAAACTACCAAAGCCAGCCAGATAAGAATTAAAGGAAGGTGGTAGAGTGATATCCATGAATGAGTTTTTAAACAGGGTTGGGGGGGCTTCAAATGTTATAGAATTTTAGACACAAGGTAAACCCTTTGGGATAACAAGGTTCTATCCCATGGAAATTCAGGAAGAGGGAATGTTTTTAAGCCCTGCGGTCCTACAAGCATCTTGTGTGGCTAGGGTTCACAGGTAGCACACATCCATATATATAATCTTTATTCTCCATTGCATTTGGATTCCTTTCTGCCAGATCTGAAATCCATACAAATATTAGCATCTGTGCTCAGCCCTACTTCTCCCTCTTTGTGACAGAATCTCCTAATACCATCTGCTCCGACTGAAAGGACTCCTACTGTGGTGCTGTTTCCACCCCGCTGCAAGCCACCAGGGAAATAGCTCCACCAAGAGCTTCTACCGAACACATGTTTCAGGTGGAGTGAACATGCAATGCAGATATATATTTGGCTAATTTGGATTGGCTGCAGAGAGGCAGGGTTTGGACCCCCCTTCAAGTACTTCCTGCTGCCTACAGCCAATGTTGCCTTGGCCGCCTACTTTTCCAGATCCAGTAACAGGGTTTTCTGAGTTGTGGAGGCTGTCACGGATGGACATAGGGACATCTTGATTTGCAGGGTAAGGTGTGGGTGAAGAGGTTTTCTGACACTCTCTCTGGGAAGCTCAGCTCTTACAGGTGCAGTCCCCAATGCACCACCTCAGTGAGGGTGGACTGGAAGAAATGAGTGAATGGAAATGTGGGTGAGGGAGAATAAAGTCAAATGGAGAGCCAGAGGGGGAGAAACGAATAAGACGATGGAAAGGGAAAAAGGAAGCAAGCACCAGCAAGCTAATGAGGTGTGAATGTGAAGGTGAATGAATTGGCAATGAATATGAATGTAGGTGAATGAGGGAGTATGGATGGAGGGGAAGACAGCAGGGAGAGATAGGAGGATGACAGCTACCCTGGTGGGGAGGAAAGAGTGGATGAGAAGTTGTTCTGACTGGCCAAACACAATGAAGGGGTTGCAGAAGATTAAATACTGTTTTCTCCTACCCTGTACAGTAAATGTATGAAAATTTTCTTCATGAACCCCTAATCTAGGAAATATCATTTCCCCTGCTTGCAGTTATAAGGGTCCTCTTCAATTTAACGTTTGTGATGCCTAAGACTTTATAATTTGTATGAAAAGATGAAAATAAAGAGATAATGAATGAGCCTCCTTTACATTAATATTTGGAGTACACACACACACACACACTCCCTCTCTTCAGGTGCATGCACATGTACACGCACACACACACACACACACCGTAATTCTGAAGGGATTTACAAAATAATATACTTATATAAAATGTACACAAGCAATAAGCAAAACCACTATCTTAAAGTTGTAAAACTACAACACGGGACTCTCATTAGGGAGGAAGTCTAAAGCTACATGGAACTTTTAAAATTTCAGGTGTATAGTCAGCAGCTGATGTTAGCAATACAACTCTCAGGCCTGGTCTACACTACGGGTTTAGGTCGACTTTAGCAGCGTTAAACCGAATTAAGCCTGGACACGTCCACACAACGAGGCCCTTTCTTTCGACTTAAAGGGCCCTTTAAACCGGTTTCTTTACACCACCTCCGATGAGGGGATTAGCGATAAAACCGGCCTTTGCGGGTCGGAATTGGGGTAGTGTGGACGGAATTCGATGTTATTGGCCTCCGGGAGCTATCCCACAGTGCTTCATTGTGACTGCTCTGGACAGCGCTCTCAACTCAGATGCACTGACCAGGTAGACAGGAAAAGACCCGCGAAGGTTTGAATTTCATTTCCTGTTTGCCCAGCGTGGAGAGCACAGGTGACCACGCAGAGCTCATCAGCACAGGTAACCATCATGGAGTCCTCCCAGGATCGCAAAAGAGCTCCAGCATGGACCGAACGGGAGGTACGAGATCTGCTCGCCATATGGGGAGATGAAGCAGTGATAGCTGAACTCCGTAGCAGTAAAAGAAATGGAAAAGTATTAGAAAAGATCTCCAAGGCCATGAAGGACCGAGGCCATAACAGGGACACACAGCAGTGCCGCGTGAAAATTAAGGAGCTACGGCAAGCCTACCACAAAGCCAGAGAAGCAAACGGAAGGTCCGGGGCAGAGCCGCAAACTTGCCGCTACTACGCGGAGCTGCATGCGATCCTAGGGGGTGCAGCCACCACTACCCCAACCGTGTGCTATGACTCTCTCACTGGAGAAACACACAGGGAAGACGGTTCGGGGAACGAGGAAGATGACGATGGAGGTACTGTAGGTAGCTCACAGCAGCAAGGAAGCGGAGAAACCGGTTTCCCCAACAGCCAGGATATGTTTGTGACACTGGACCTGGAACCAGTAACCCCCGAACTCACCCAAGACCCTCAGGGCACACAGGAGACCTCTGGTGAGTGTAACTTTGTAAATATTTGTAAACATTACAAAAAAAAAGCAAGCAAGTCTGTTAACGTGTATGGGGATGGAGCGGAAATCCTCCAGGGACATCTCCAGAAAGCTCTCCTGGTTGAAATGGGGTGATTTTATTAAGGGGGACATTCAGAGGCGCCCGTTCCTGCTATTCTGACCAGAAATGTTCCCCGCTGTTAACCACGCGGCGCGGGGGAGGGGTGAAGTGATCATCCCAGACAATCGTGTGTGTGTGTGTGTGGGGGGGTGGTTTACTTGTGTTTGTGCCGCATGTTAACCGGGAAACCGCAGCCCCCTCCTTTTACATTGAAACCCCATTTTAAATGGACAACCCAATTCATCCTTGATATGGGAAATGCGCTGCTGTTTGCAACCTTTCCCGCATGTTAAGAAGGTTAAAAAAGCCAAAACACTGTGGCCTACGATGGCTGCCTGCAAGCCGAAATATGCGACCTTGTAATGAAAGAGTGTACCCATTGTTCTCTAAAATGTGTCTTTTTTAACCACCTCTCCCTTCTCCTCCGCCAGCTGCAAATGTTTCTCCTTCGCAGAGGCTCGTGAACATTAGAAAGAGAAAACGTAGGATGAGGGACGAGATGTTCACGGAGCTGCAGATGTCCGCCCAGGCTGATAGAGCACAGCAGAATGCGTGGAGGCAGTCAATGTCGGAGATGAGAAAAGCCCAATATGAACGAGAGGAGAGGTGGCGGGCTGAAGACGATAGGTGGCGTCAGCTTGCAGACAGACGGCAAGAGGCAATGCTCCGTCTGCTGGAGCATCAAAGTGATATGCTCGAGCGTATGGTTGAGTTGCAGGAAAGGCAGCAGGAGCAGAGACCGCCGCTACAGCCCCTGTGTAACCAACAGCCCTCCTCCCCAAGTTCCATAGCCTCCTCACCCAGACGCCCAAGAACACGGTGGGGGGGCCTCCGTCCACCCAGTCACTCCACCCCAGATGATCGCCCAAGCATCAGAAGGCTGGGCTTCAATAAGAGTTAAAGTTTTAAAATGCAGTGTGTCCTTTTCCATCCCTCCTCCCCCACCCATCCCAGCTACCTTGGCAATTATCCCCCTACCTCTGTAAGGAACTAATAAAGAATGCATGAATGTGAAAAAACAATGACTTTATTGCCTCTGCAAGCGGGAGGGGAGGGGAGAGTGGGGTGGGGTGGTTGGTTTACAGGGAAGTAGAGTGAACCGGGTCGGGGGGGGGGGGGTTGGAGGGGTCATCAAGGAGAAACAAACAGAAGTTTCACACAGTAGCCTGGCCAGTCACAAAACTCGTTTTCAAAGCTTCTCTGATGCGCACCGCGCCCTGCTGTGCTCCTCTAACTGCCCTGGTGTCTGGCTGCGCGTAATCAGCGGCCAGGCGAGTTGCCTCAACCTCCCACCCCGCCATAAAGGTCTCCCCCTTACTCTCACAGATATTGTGGAGCGCACAGCAAGCAGCAATAACAATGGGGATATTCTTTTCGCTGAGGTCTGAGCGAGTCAGTAAGCTGCGCCAGTGCGCTTTTAAACGTCCAAATGCACATTCCACCACCATTCGGCACTTGCTCAGCTTGTAGTTGAACAGGTCCTGACTACTGTCCAGGCTGCCTGTGTATGGCTTCATGAGCCATGGCATTAAGGGGTAGGCTGGGTCCCCAAGGATCACGATAGGCATTTCAACATCCCCAATGGTCACTTTCTGGTCCGGGAAGAAAGTCCCTTCCTCCAGCTTTCGAAACAGAGCAGAGTTCCTGAAGACGCGAGCATCATGTACCTTTCCCGGCCATCCCACGTTGATGTTGGTGAAACGTCCCTTGTGATCCACCAGGGCTTGCAGCAGCATTGAAAAGTACCCCTTGCGGTTTACGTAGTCGGTGGCTTGGTGCTCCGGTGACAAGATAGGGATATGGGTTCCGTCTATGGCCCCGCCACAGTTTGGGAATCCCATTTCAGCAAAACCATCCACTATTGACTGCACGTTGCCCAGAGTCACTACCCTTGCTATCACCAGGTCTTTCATTGCCCTGGCAAATTGGATCACAGCAGCCCCCACAGTAGATTTGCCCACTCCAAATTGATTCCCGACTGACCGGTAGCTGTCTGGCGTTGCAAGCTTCCACAGGGCTATCGCCACTCGCTTCTCAACTGTGAGGGCTGCTCTCATCTTGGTATCCTGGCGTTTCAGGGCAGGGGAAAGCAAGTCACAAAGTTCCATGAAAGTGCCCTTACGCATGTGAAAGTTTCGCAGCCACTGGGAATCGTCCCATACCTGCAGCACGATGCGGTACCACCAGTCTGTGCTTGTTTCCCGGGCCCAGAATCGGCGTTCCACGGTATCAACCTGCCCCAGTGACACCATGATTTCCACATTGCTGGGGCCTGTGCCTTGTGAGAGGTCTATGGCCATGTCAATTTCCTCATCACTCTCGTCGCCGTGCTGCAATCGCCTCCTCGCCTGGTCCGGGTTTCGCCTTGGCATGTTCTGGCTCTGCATATACTCCAGGACAATGCGCGTGGTGTTCATAGTGCTCATAATTGCCGCGGTGATCTGAGCGGGCTCCATGATCCCAGTGCTAGCTATGGCGCCTGGTCAGAAAAAAGGCGCGAAAGTAGTATCTGATGGACCAGGAGAAGGAGGGCGGGAGGGAGGGAGGGCCGAGTGACGACATGGCGTACAGGTACAGGAACAGGGAGAAACACAAACAACTGTCACACAGAATGGTCCCCCCAAAGATTAAACTGGAAACCCTGCGCTTAGCAGGCCGTTGATTTCACGTTGGAAGGGGAAGCAAATGAACACAGAACAAATCTATTTTTTACATCTTAAGGTGGCAGCCGACGCTGCAGCATGAGTGACAGCCATACCAGTATGACGATGACGGATACCAATCATAATATACCATCATCTGCCAAAAGGCAAGGGGCTGCTGCTGTGTAGCAATGCAGCCCCACGTCTGCCAGCCCCACGTCCGCCAGCACCCAGCATCGCCCTCGGCCTCTTCTGGGTGCTTAGCAGACAATATTGGGCAATTGGCAGAAAATAGTATATTATGACTGGTAACCGTCATCATCAAAACAGTAGCATGTCTGCCCAGGTGGCCATGATTGACAGCCATACCAGTATGATGACGACGGGTACCAGTCATAATATACCATCGCCTGGAAGGGGCTGGTGCAATGCAGCACTACGGCTGCCAGCCCCACGGCTATCACTCATGCTACACCGTCTACCGCCAAAAGGCAGTTAGCAGCTGCTGCTGTGTAGCAATGCAGTCCCACGTCTGCCGGCACCCAGAGGACATATGGTGATGGTGAGCTCAGCTGAGCTGAGCGGGCTCCATGTTGTCTGCACAGGTAACCCAGGTAACCCAGATAAAAAGGCGCGAATCTATTGTCTGCCGTTGCTGTGACGGGGGAGGGAGGGGCCTGACGACATGTACCCAGAACCGCCCGCGACACTGTTTTGCATCATCCGGGCATTGGGATCTCAACCCAGAATTCCAAGGGGCGGCGGAGACTGCGGGAACTGTGGGATAGCTGTGGGATAGCTACCCATAGTGCAATGCTCCGGAAGTCGACGCTAGCCTCGTACTGTGGACGCGGTCTGCCGACTAGAGCACCTAGAGCATTTTATTGTGTGGACATACACAATCGGCTGTATACAACCGATTTCAATAAAACCGGCTTCTATAAATTCGAACTAATTTCGTAGTGTAGACATACCCTTAGTGTCATGTGTGTGTGTGTTAATTAATGTCCAGAGGAACAATTCAACTATTTTGCTGAATATCATCTCTCCTGGTCTGCCAGTCCTTTATATTAATGTTCCATCAAATACTTGAACTTCAGCACTGCTGATATCAATTCCCCTTCTCAGAGTTCTCAACCATTAGGTGGCACACTTTATATTATTTTCCTTTCAGACTCTCTCTGATGGATGACCTAACAATATTCCAATCTCTGCACTGAAGCTCTAATCTGAAATAAAAGCTTTCCTAATAAAAAGAATAACTAGCACATAGAAGTGACATCTCAAAATAAAGGTGGTTTAAAAATTATTTGATTTATCACTGTAAATGCGATTGCCATTTTGATAGCCCCACTGATTGACTCTTCGTGATAAGTAGATTTGATTTTAAATCAGAAATTTCTCTGTCTTGCTGTGCAATTCTTAACTGGACACGGAAACAACTCACGGTGCTGAGAGCAGATCTACAGCACAGTGCTCTATAGCGGTGGTTCTCAACCTGCAGCCCGCTTGCAGCCCAATCAGCACACAGCTGCGGCCCATGTTACACCCTCAGGGCCATACGGGTAGTATATATATTGTGTGGATGCAGCCCACATGACACAGAGAGCTGCATATGTGGCCCACAATGGTAAATTGAGAACCACTGTTGTACAGTTTAATGAGAAATGAACAACCACAACAAACAGATCATTTGACTATTTAAAACAGGAAAACCAAAACGCATAATATGTCTGAGACCTCCTGGGCACTTTACAACTCCGTCGTGAACACTGAGTGAACCTGTGTGTAAGAGGCAATCCCACAAATGTGTGTATTATTTCTCTGAAATATTCAGGCCCAGGGGATTTGAAAAAGAAAATTCTGCTTTTAAGGGATACATAAAAAATTAGGAGTCCTTGTGGCCCTTAGAGACTAACAAATTTATTTGGGCATAAACTTTCGTGGGCTATAACCCACTTCATCAGATGCATGGAGTGGAAAATACAGTAGGCAGGTATAAATATACAGCACATGAAAAGATGGGAGTTGCCTTACTTGAGTAGGGGGTCAATTCTAATGAGGCCAATTCAATTAGGGTGGATGTGGCCCATTCCCAACAGTTGACAAGAAGGTGTGAGTATGAACAAAGAGAAAATTATTTTTTGTAGTGACCCAGCCACTCCCATTCTTTATTCAGGCCTAATTTGATGGTGTCAAGACAATGGATCGTGTGATATGGTCTGAATGAAACCTGGAGGCATGTAGGTAAGTATAGTGGTCAGTAGGTTTCCGGTATAGGGTGGTGTTTATGTGACCATTGCTTATTTGCACAGTAGGGTCCAGGAAGTGGATCTCTTGTATAGACTGATCCAGGCTGAGGTTGATGGCGGGGCAGAAATTGTTGAAATCTTGGTGGGATTCTTCAAGGTCCTCCTTCCTATGGGTCCAGATGATGAAGATGTCATCAATGTAGCGTAAGTAGAGTAGGGGTGTTAAGGGAAGAGAGTTGAGGAGGCGTTGTTCTAAGTCAGCCATAAAATTGTTGGCATATTGTGGGACCATGCGTACCCATAGCAGTGCCTCTGACTTGAAGGTATAAATTGTCCCCAAATCTGAAATAGTTGTGGGTGAGGACAAAGTCACAAAGCTCAGCCACCAGGTTTGCCGTGACATTATCGGGGATACTGCTCCTGATGGCTCATAGTCCATCTTTGTGTGGAATGTTGGTGTAGAGAGCTTCTACATCCATAGTGGCTACATGCCTCCAGCTTTCATCCAGACCACATCACATGATCCATTGTCTACAGCCATGCCCTAAGACACAACCGCATTTGCTCCAATTCCTCAGACAGAGACAAACAGCTACAGGAGCTCTATGTAGCATTCTTAAAACTACAGTACCCACCTGGGGAAGTGAAGAAACAGATTGACAGAGACAGAAGGGTACCCAGAAGTCACCTACTACAGGACAGGCACAACAAAGAAAATAACAGAACGTCACTAGCCATCACCTACAGCCCCCAACTAAAACCTCTCCAGCGCATCATCAAGGATCTACAACCTATCCTGAAGGACGATCCCTCACTCTCACAGACCTTGGGAGGCAGGCCAGTCCTCGCTTACAGACTGCCCCCCAACCTGAAGCAAATACTCACCAGCAACTACACATCACTCAACAGAAACACTAACCCAGGAACCAATCCTGCAACAAAGCTCGTTGCCAACTCTTTCCGCATATCTAATCAAGGGATACCATCGTAGGATCTAACCACATCAGCCATACCATCAGGGGCTCATTCACCTGCAAATCTAACAATGTGATATATGCCATCATGTGCCAGCAATGCCCTTCTGCTATGTACATTGGACAAACTGGACAGTCTGTACACAAACGAATAAATGGGCACAAATCAGACCTCAAGAACTGTAACATTCAAAAACCAGTAGGAGAGCACTTCAATCTCCCTAGACACTCAATAACAGACTTAAAAGTGGCAATTCTTCAACAAAAAACCCTTCAAAAACAGACTTCAACAAGAAACTGCAGAACTGGAATTAATTTGCCAATTTGACACCATCAAATTAGGCCTGAATAAAGAATGGGAGTGGCTGGGTCACTACAAAAATAATTTTCTCTTTGTTCATACTCACACCTTCTTGTCAACTGTTGGGAATGGGCCACATCCACCCTAATTGAATTGGCCTCATTAGAATTGACCCCCTACTCAAGTAAGGCAACTCCCATCTTTTCATGTGCTGTATATTTATACCTGCCTACTGTATTTTCCACTCCATGCATCTGATGAAGTGGGTTATAAGCCCACAAAAGCTTATGCCCAAATAAATGTGTTAGTCTCTAAGGTGCCACAAGGACTCCTCGTTTTTGTTGATACAGACTAACATGGCTAACCCTCTGAAAAGGGATTCATAGACTCCGAGGCCAGAAGGGACCACTGTGATCAACTAGTGTGACCTCCTTTATAACACAGTCCATAGAACTTCCCCAAAACAATTCCTAGAGCAGATCTTTTAGAAAAACATCCAATCTTGATTTTAAAATTGTCACTGATGGAGACTCCATCACAACCCTTGGTAACTTCTTCCAGTGGTTAATTGCTCCCATTTAAAATGAGCACCTTATTTCCTGTCTGAATTTGTATAGCTTCAACTTCCAAGCCCTTGGAACATGTTATGCCTTTCTCTGCTAGACCGATGAGCCCAATATTACATATTTGTTCTCCATGTAGGTGCTTATAGACTGTAATCGAACCTATATACTTCCAGCAGTGGTCATTCCAGTGCCAAATACAGAGGTAAAATAACTTCTTTACTGCTACTCGAAATTCTCCTCTTTATGCATCTTCTGATCAAGTTAGCTTTTTTGGCTACTGTGTCACACTGGGAACTCATGTTCAGCTCCACCAAAGCCACCATGTCTTTCTCAGATCACAGCTTCCCATGATAGAGTCCCCCATCATGTAATTATAGCCTACATAATCTTTATCCCTAGATGTATACATTTACATTTAGCCATATTAAAACACATATTTTTGCTTGCACCCCATAATACACAGTGATCCAGATCGCTCTGAATCAGTGACCTACTCTCCACTATTTAACAATCCCTCAGCTTTTGTGTCATCTGCAAATGTTATCAGTGATGATTTTATGTTTTCTTCCAGACCACTGATAAAAATGTTAAATAGCGTATGGCCCAGAACTGATACCTGCAGGACCCCAGGCAAGCTTGATGATGATTCCCCATTTACAATTACACCTGGACACCTGTCAGCCAATTTTGAATCCATTTACTGTGCACCATGTTAATTTTATATCGTTCTAGTTTTTAATCAAAATGTTATGCAGTACCTATTCAAATGCCTTACAGAAGTTTAAGTATATTACGTCAACACTATTACCTTTATCAACCAAACTTGTGATCTCATTAAAAAAAAGATATCAAGTGAGGTCCCTTCCAACCCTGATATTCTATGATTCTATGACAGTATCTGTTTTTCATAAATTCATGTTGATTTCATTAATTACATTACCCTCCTTTAATTCTTTATTAATTGAATCCCATATGAGCCGCTCCATTATCTTGCTTAGGATTGAGATCAAGCTGACGAGCCTATATTACCCACGTCATCCCATTTACCCTTTTTAAAAATTGACACAACATTAGCTTTCTTCCAGTCTTGCAGAATTTCCCCAGTGCTCCAAGACTTATTGAAATCAACATTAAAGGTCCAGTGAACAATTCTGCCAGCTCTTTTAAAACTCTTGGATGCAAGTTATCTGGACCTGCTGCTTTAAAAATATCTAACTTTAGTATAATCTGTTTAATATCCTCCAGAGATACTAGTGGAATGGGAAGAATGTTATCACCATACAATAAGACTATATCATCTCTTTCCCCTCAAATACAGAACTGAAATATTTATTGAACATTTCTACCATTTCTGGATTATGATAGATAATTCTACCATTTCCATCTAGTAATGGACCAAATTCCATTGTCAGGATTCCTTTTGTGCCTAATATATTTTAAAAACTCCTTCTTATTGTCCCTAACTCTGCTGGCCATAGATTTCTCCTTTTATCCCTTCCCTTTGCTTCCTTATCAATTCCCTACAATTCCTAACTTATGATTTATATTCATTATCATCAACCTCCCCTTCCTTCCATTTATTATGTATGTTATGTGTTACATGATTCTCCAGAAACCCAAAGACTGCTCAAGAGGCAAAACATCAGTGCAGGGAAAATGAGAGAAATCTACTAACTCACTTGCTGAAAGCCTCTACTACCCAAAGACGGGCTCCAGCCACAGGAGTCACTCTGTGATAATCTGGAGGTTTAACTACTGTTGGTTTTGTAAAAGAACTCCTAGAAGCAACCTTTTGAGACTTGTTCATATTTGCCAGAATAATGGCTCTCTTTCCTTTAGCACTATCTTTTTCAAATCCTTTCATTCTTGCTGAGTACCTGCTTCTGCTTACATTATATGTTTATGTGAAAAGAACACATCTCAACATATTGCCCCACCCCAAAAAAAGAGGATGTCAGGGGAGGGGTGGGGAGTGATTTGAAACTGGCACTTTGGGAGTGAAAAGTGATTTATAATTCAGCCATTTATTCATGTTTAATTCATCTTCAAAAAGAATTTTGTCTGTCACTTAGAAGCATCCCTTTAAACAAACCCCTAGCTTTACCTCAGAATGCTACAGACTTACCCTTGTCAATAGCTCATCCATCTCTGTCACAAGGGTATCCAGGTTTTTTTGTGCCAACTGAAGGAGTCTCTCTGGTGCTCGCTGAGGTGATAGCAAATGCTAGGGAAAAAAATTATTTCATGGATTTCAGGGCTTCAGAAATAATGGAGGGAAGAAACATCAAAGCTTTCTTCTCATTGCAGATGCTACTCCTTTTTGACACTAATGACTAATGTCACACTCATCCAAAACTGTTTATTCAGAGGTCCTGACAGCTTTAAATCTTTTAATATAGGATATAAAATATACGCATGTGGTAGAGTATACAGTGCACTCACTACAATGTAACTGCTCTATGGACTGTTAACAAGAATACTATTTATTTTTACTAGAATTTCATTTCATTTTCTCTATGCCTGCCATATATTTCCTTCCATCCAAGTGAACAAACATAAATTACCACTGCATGATTTACTTATTATCATAAGTCAAAATACATAATTGTAATAACTATTTTCCAACTGTGACAAGTTTGAAGTAATTAAACCTTTAATTTTTCTTTTCCCCTACTTCTAGCTGTGATTATGTGTACGGGCAAATGTATACATGTTTGTACTGAATCCTTGGATTGATATATGCGTGCTGTGCGTATACCTTTAATTCCTGTGTTGTGTTCTCAAAGCCATACAGCATTTTATATGGAGGAGGCAGCGGGCCACTGAGGTTGACACTCAGAGTCATCTGGTTTAGTCGATCCAAGTCGCTTAGAAGGAGTCCTATGCATTCATCATCACAAACTGTGGTAAGGATAGGGACAGTAAAGCATATTTATTCCTGTTAAGCATTTAAGGCAGATGTTTGAGTCTGAAATCTTTTACAGTACACTTACATTCTGTGAAAGATAATGCCACCAATCTCAGATAATTAAACCCAACAAATGTCTGGTACTAGAAAAAAATATGAAAACAATAGCTAGGGAATATTGCCTAGAACTTGATAATGGGACAGTATGATATAAAACCTATGAAGTTAAATTTGTAGACTTACCTGGGATAAAGAGGGGGAAAATTACACGTTATAGACTAGCCTGTACAAAATCCTAATTTCGGCGAGCAATTTAGAGGAAGTCTCGAGAAAGCAGGCAGGTAATTCAGCAAATCTAAAGAGCACTAAAAAAAAGAACTGAAAAAAGATTGTGCTGCCATGTATTTGAATAGATGCAAACCTCTTGAATTCATGTCATTTATGTACTTTATAGTCACACCACACATAGCAGCACGGCCAAGCAAGTTAAACTGCAATGCAGATTGCAGAAAGGGTCAGTATGAAAATGCTGATCACTTCCCATTATTTAGTGCTTTCCTCTACCTCATTTCATTATTCAGATTATAATTTATTTGACTGTTGTGTACTGCATATGCCTTAAAGGCGTTTGAATCTTTTCTCCCCAGTACTTTATCATCCATTAAAAGAAGCTAACATAACCTTATAGTCTAATGTTATTCACCCTGTAGACAGAAAATTATTCACCCTGTAAACAGAAAATTATGGGTCTGCCTCTCTAGGAGTATGAGTCTCTCATCATCATGCACAAATGTGTTACATAGGTTCAGTAAAGCTATACAGCATTTCAGAAGGTGGAGCAATTGTGAAACAATGAATACACTGGGGATGCTAAGAGACACAGAGGGCTGTGCCTAAAATTTTACAAGGATGTAATTATCTCACTCAACAACACCCTTTTAAGCTGCCTAATGGCTAGGAAACCATTAAGCAAAATGTGCATCTTTGTAAAAATAGGATGTATGGTAGATGATTTTCAATGCAGAATGACAGTTTCATCTGAAATCTATTGTTCCGTGTAGATTAAATCTCCTCTGCTTTTCATAATGTTCAGTCACAGTCATCAGAATGTTCCCTCATTCTAAATCAGGTGAGGCCAGTGGAATTGTGAAGCAGGGGGCTGGTCCAATTGTGGATGTAGAAAGAAGAATGGATAGTGGTTTAATACACCAAGGAGCTACTTGGAGAGGCATGAGAGAAAATGGATGTTGGTTTAGTGCAGTAAGAAGTAGGTAGGCTAGCCACACTGGAAAGAGAATAGATATTGTTATTAGAAGAGTTCCTCTCTTCATTTAATTCTTCCCCTATGTCTCAATAGTTTGTTGCTTGAGATGAAGTGCATTATCATTATTCTAATGAAGGCCCTTATATTTTGGTTTATGCCTGTATGTCAAAAAACCTATTTCTGGCCCACCTCCTGTCATCTCTGTGTTTAGAGAGAGAAGACATATTTCCATAAGATAAAGGCATGATTTACGGCAAGCTGTGTGTTTTATATACCAATATCTGTCTCCTAATTGATCAAGAAGACACACGGATCTGATAGCCATTTTGGAGGGTGTACATCCATTGCCTAAGAGAAATACAGTGTTCTTTTAAAGTGTGGGATTTTTTAGGGATATTTTATTTTATTCTGATTTATTTTATTTTGTATATTACATAAAACAATAAGAAATTTCTAGTTGCCCTCAATATTTTTGAAGAGACTAGAAATTTAAATGGGCTGCAAGTTAAAACCAAACTTAATTTACCGTAACAGGAAAAATTTGAATAGCTTATAACATGAAGTATTCTCAATGAATAAACTGTCATTTGATAAGTTTTCTGTGAGCAAGCGATATAAATTAACACCTCTAGCTTGATAATCAGGCTGAAAAGATGAACTACATCAAGTCAGGACCACAGCTGAGGAGAAGAGACAGTTACTCCAATACACAGTCTGAATGTACTGGAGCAATAGCAAATATTTCAAGAGTATGAATGTATTTTATCTGACTAAATGTTTCCAAAACTTTATCTATAAAACTGTCAGCATAAATCACTGTCTGACATTAACAAATGCAACTTTAAATTCAGATCATTATAGCAGTGCACATGTGTAAGGGGCAAATCGTGCCGTCACTATTACAATCTTTTCGGCTGGCAATTAATACAAAATATTGTATTTTCAGTTTTCACCACAATCTCTCATGCATCATATGTACTGTAAATATTCTGACTTATCTCCTAGTGAAAAGCATCTCAGAAAGCATGTATGCCAAAGAAAAATGGTTTCACAAACACTGATCGCATAATAAATGACACTTCAGATATACATGTTTTACAGACATCTATCCACTTACCTATTTTAAGTAAAAAAGCAAAAGATAATGATAATGGAATCAGATTTTTTTTCAATACACACAGATCAGATCATATTTTAAAGTCTCTCCATTAAGTCTCTCCATTAAGTCTTCCTTTTTCTGGAATTCCTTTGTATGGCATAAAGATCTCACAAGATCTCTCATTTTCCTCTATTTTCCCTTTCAAGCTCTCATATGACATGGAATTTCCATTACAAAAATACCCACATGGAATATTCTAATAATGATCCAAAACACTGTAGTTAAACCACTGTGAGCTCTAGTGTTTTGAATCATTATTATACAATGCTTTATCTTTTAAAGTTTTTTTCTGAATGAGTAGGGCAGAGACGGATTCACTCCTGAGGTGATCGATGTTGATACTTTTTTGTAAAAGTGAATGCTCCAGAGCAAGGCAAACCGCCAGTGTCTGGGAGCATAATTTTGTTCTTAGTACTACAAATACCTCAAGTCTAATATGCCACTCTCCCTAAGTGTGCAGAAAAAACTCATTCACATCAGTGTAAGTTCTGCATCACAAAAGATAGCAAAATATTATGGCTGAAATTGGTATTGTGTAACTGAACCAAGAATTTTGTCTTAAATATTATCATCACCATTAAAGTGCCAACACATCATATTACACAGAGTTATTTCCCAGCTTAAGTATAAGGGAAATCCATGGAATCTCTGATATCACTATATGGCAACCTCTGATAATTATTGATTTTTTTATGTTGACTACTATCTACTCCTCTTTCTGCAATCCCAGGCACTGCCAGTAAAGAGAGTGGGAGAGTGAACCTGGAATCAATCCCAAGTGTCGTTCTTGATTGTGCAGAACATTCACTAAACTAATTAATCTTATATAATCTCCACCCCTTTTTCATTAGGGAAAAAGAAGTGAAATCCTGGTTTCATTTAATGTATTTGGAGTTCTGCCATTAACCTCATTGGAGGTAAGATTTCACCTGTGATCTCTATGTCTCCAAATTTTGGGAAAACTCAGACCCAGATCTGGATCAAAATTTTATGGCTCAGGTTCACTTTTATTCTCCACTGTTCATAATCCCCCATTTGTTGCAGATGGCTGAGACTCAGTAGCTAGCAAGATTTAAACGTGCAGAGGTTGGTGCAGTGGTTCTCAAACTTTTTGCTTTCATAACCCCGTTTTCATTGCTTCATGCCACCTCAGAAAGCATGGAGGATGGTATTTTGCTCCACAAAATGCTGTCCTCTGCATAGCGTGACTTCACATGAACCATACATGCGAAGTCACGCCACATGGAGTCTGCCATTTTGTAGAGAAAAAAGGCATCCTCTTCACACAGGATTGCAATCCCATCTGCTGACGATGCTACCCCATCACTGGGGAATTTGGGAATTGCTGGGCTGATGGCAGGACATTCACTCAAATTTTCTATTTCCAGCAGTAGTTGCAGGTTTGTTGGCTGCATGGTGTAGTGCAATGTCCATCTCTTTTCACAGGGTTAAATTAAATAAACAAAATTCTGTATAATTAAATATCTTTTCCAGCTTCTCTATTTGTCGTACATTTTTTCCCTTTCCCTTTTCTTTTTCACCCTTTCATTTAAGTCTTTGTTTCCACATTAGTACCATGTTGGCAGTATATAACTGAGGATAAGGATTTGTTGTTTAAATATTGCTGCAGATCTCAAAATATTGTGACTACACTTTTACAGATGAGTCTAAATTGTACATATAATTGATCCCCTGAAAAGTGCTTAATAGGTGAATTATCATTTTATTTATTATGGCTATTACAGCAAAGCCTAGAAGCTCTTATCAGGATTGGGGCCAATCAGGATTGTGCTAGCCACTGTGCAAACACACAAAGTCTTAGTCCCTGTCCAGATGAGTTTACAATCTAAGATCCTAATTCTCCAATGACTCACTCATGATCTGATGCACTCTGGGCAGTCCAGTTGAAGTCTCTAGAACTACTTGCAGAGCGTAAAGTTAAGCATGTGTAAGTCTTTGCAGGAGCAGGAGCAGGATCTAATTTCAGATAAGATGCAACAGACTATAGACTTGGTCCAAATCCGATTGAAATGAATGGAAATATTTTCATTGACTTCAGTAGGCTTTGGCTCAAGCCATATTGGAGGAGAAAGGGGGAGGGAGGACAAGCGTGAGAACTTTGGAAACTCCAAGTTACATATTGTGGCCATGTTTCTATGTCCAAAACCATCTAATCCAGGTGAAGGGGCAGAGAGCTGCAAAAAGACAACACCCATACACTGAGTTACTCATGGGCATAAAGGATTGCGACCATCCAGGAGCGGCGCCAAGGTTTTTGCCGCCCTAGGCGACAGCGCTCTTCCTCTGAGCATTCAGGGGGCCTGGGGTCTTCAGCAGCGGGGGTCCTTCCGCTCCGCATCTTCGGGGCACTTCGGCGGTGGGTCCCAGAGCAAGTGAAGGACCAGCCGCCGAATTGCTGCCGAAGACCCGGAGAAGGACCCCCCGCTGCTGAATTTCTGCTGAGGGTGGCAAAATGCTGCCCCCCAAATCCTGCCGCCCTAGGCAACCGCCTAGGGTTGCCTACTGGAAGCGCCGGCCCCGCGACCATCCCTTTTTAAATCTGACAGAGAAGCACATATTTCTGAAATACAGTGGTCACTGTCAAAAGGTCAACATTTACACCCCCATACCCGAGATACCACAACTAATATCTATTACGAGTAGGATATTGTGTTGCCTGGATCTCTGACACTGAGCTGTGGTAGCTGTCGGTCAATGGTGACATTTTATAGTGGTGAAAAATGCATAGATATTTTTATTATTTAACATCATGGGGTACCTAAGCAGAGTAAATTATTACAAATTAAAACTAACATATATGAGTAATCAGAGAAAATCTGGGCAGAAATTTTTCATATTTGAAATTAAACAATTTGTTCCCAGCATCATTAAAAATAAGCTCTGTTGCTAATTTTCTTATTGGTTATGAAGGCTACTGTTTGTTTGAACAAAAAGGGGAAAATAAGACATTAGAACTGGACTATATAAGAACCCAAATTTCAAGGATCATGTATATTAATTACTATGGAGGCCTCCTCAGCATGACACTGAGCATACGAACTATTCACTTCCTGGAATTTTTGAAAATCTGATGGTTTCAGCTGGAACCAATCAATTGGGGGCAATGATATTAGTACCAAAATTACTTATTTAAAAATAAATAAATAGCTTAGAATGAATTCAGAGGCATACTAGACTATTTTGACTATTGAACTTCTCAGAAGAAATTTATTTTTGGGATATAATTTTTCTCATCATTGCTCTCACTGCTCATCAGACTAGACCTAACATTGTTTTGTTCTGGGAATGTAATAAGAAGCTTTATTCCATGTGTCTATCCACATGTAATTATCTTTCTGTTATTATGTGACTGTAAACCAATTCTTCCCTTTGTACAACAATTGTATGTTTTAAAAAAATCCCCTTTTTTCCATTCTGCCTGTGGCTCTCTAAAATATAATTATTACAAAACAACACTGACAAAAATGCTACCTACTAAGCAACAAAAATGATGTTATGAAATAGTTGCTAGACAAGATGACACTATATTGTAAATAAATAAATTTTATGTTCAGTCAAAAATATGATTATTTAAATGCAAACACACCTCTCTGATGGTGGGTTTTTTTTTTGCCTAGTTACTTTAAATTGTTCCACCATTAAGATGTTTAGTATAAAAGAGACCTTAAATATAAATGTTACATTTAAATAATGTTACATTGTAATAGATTGGTTAAAAGTTTACTTTTAATAGGATTTCAATTTGTATTTCTTAACTTCTGTGTGTTATTTTTAAATATGGTACTGCCATTTAAAGAACACTTCCAAAATATTAATTAGTAGAAATCATTTGGTGTTAACTATCCAAAATCAATGGACAAATATTAAATATGATAGACCAAAATGTTAATAGTTTAACAAGACTATGCTTTAAATTTATATTACTTATATGTGTTTATGTATATTTGCATTAAGCTAAACCATTTTAAAACCATCCAATAATCTAAGACTTTACATCTCAATTCTTGCAATTACCACCAATGCACCAATATTTAAAATGAAATTATTTGAAGGGAAGAAAAATATCCAGGCAAATACTCATATATCATTTTTTGAAATATTGCAAGTATATAACATTCCTTATGGGGCATTAATTTGCTTTATTTTAGTCATTATTAGTCAGGTAATCAATATTATTATGATTTTATTACAGTTGAAAGTGGTTAGCCATAAGGGTTTTATTGTGTTTTCTGGGGAAAAAAATGTTTTATATGCGCAAGCTGAAGGATAACAACATAAAGGGGCCAAACCCTCAGTTGCACCAGAGCTAAACTTGACACAGCTGTGGGCTTGGGGAGATGGGCAAAGCCTCAGAGATTCTCTAAATGATGCCTCTCTGCAATGGCCCTTTTTACAGCTAAATGATGCCTCTCTGCAATGGCCCTTTTATAGAGCTGGCTATATTGGCTCTAGGCTACCTAACGTTTCCACTATGGTTGGGGAATCGGCAACCTGCCACTGGAGCAGACAGACCTGTGGAAATGGGGAGTAGAGTGATATCTGATTTATATTATTCAATACTAGTCTCCTCTGGTGCACAACTAGGAATAATATGGGCCACATATTAAAACATATTAGAGAAAATACCTCTATTTGTGCATTTGCAACTTGGCACTTCTACATGCAATTTTGAGCACTTTCACTTGTGTGTGCAAATGTTAAAACCCATTTGCACATGCAAACTCAGTACTAATGTTGTTTTGTATATATGCAAGTTATTTGGATACACACAAAAACACAAGCTGAGTTGAGGCTGCACTGACAATTTTGGCTATGTTACTAATAAGTAATACAATAACCATAGACTTATTTTTCCTTAATATTGCATGAATACGGTGTATTGTATTTTACAAATTATCATTGACTTCACTGGGAGTTTTGGATGCTCAACCAATCTGAAAATCAGGCCTCTTCCATTTAGGTATCTAGCTATGGCTTTATATGGCTTACTGTAGATGCCACACTGGAAAATGCGGTCAATGTTTTATAGGTAGGAGGCTATATACAGCATGGCTTGATGGTCCATTGCCCTGCACCTTGTGCTGTTATTTACAACACTGCAGAGAGGGTGTAGAACACTGCTATTCTGATTCGGTAGCATTTTACATGCACTTTACTCTCACGTTGCACCGATGTAAATGAAAAGACAAGGTGCGGGATAACAGAGAACCAAGCCCGATAACATTGGTGTATATTGGGTCTGTCTATCATTCTCTCTAATATATGAAGATATTAACAGACTTATACAGAGAGTGTAGTGTCCTTTTTCAGCACTTACTGAAGTTTCCCACCTAGCTCTCTGTCCATTGTCAAGGCAATGTTGGCTCCAATGCAATGGGAGTACTACATTCAACAGAGCCAGCACTGTATGCACACTTATAAACCTCATCCTGCCAAATTCTGAGCACTTCCCGAGAGATTCTGAAAGCCCAAATGACTGCAATGTTCTTCACCTTACAGCATCAGGCCCATTATGCCTAGTATACTTTAAACAGGACTCCACTATTCATCCTCTCAAACAACGAAAGGCATACTTAGCTCTTGATAGATATGCTACATTATTCCATGTCAATTTTAGGTTTTTAGGCTGTTTTGCACTGTTTGTGTTGCACGGTTGCAATTTGTCCTGATTACATATTAGCTGGTTTAATGGTAACGATTAAACGAATACTCCAGGATTTTACCCAACATGAAAATAAATCTGAGTTTTATGGTGCCTATCTGCTTTGGTGTTATATGAGCCTCACATGAAAAGATAATCACAAAATGAAAAAAGCTTCAATTAAAATTAAATAACAAGATAAAATTCAGATAAAACATTAAAACCAGTTCATTGTTCCCTGCCAATATATTTAAGTATGGACAGAATAAAAATCTTATATACAGGGGCTTATTGGATCTCTATCTGTATTCTGTTTTAAATGGAACAATGATGTGAAGACCTGGAGGGGGAAAATAATCACAATTAAATTAGTTCCTATTAATTTTCTTTTTTTAAGAAAATGCCTTATTTCAGTTCATGATTGACTAAGTGTCCAAGAATACATTCTGCAACCTGATTTTTATGTGCTTTTGATAATACATAAAGAATTATCGTAGAAAAATGAAACTCTGGGCTCAGAACAAACATAATATCCAATTTCATGGAAACCAAATTACAAAAAATAATAAAAGAGAAGACAATCTGAACACATAAAAACTGAAACCAAGGGCAAAAAGTATAAGTTTTGTAAAATGTAACTCAACAGTGTTTTAGGCTGGATTGGCTATTCATTTTATCTTTTAAACAAAAGACGTTCTTTGTTCCTGAATAGATTGTACCCTGACTGCTTCTATCTTCTCAATTTCAACAGGAGGTTGTGAACCAGCAGGTCCAAGGCTTTCTATAAGCCTTGATGAATACTTTTCAGAGTCTATGTATGATTCATGGCAAAAAGCAGTGCAGCTGCTGATTAAACATTTAGGAGAATACTAAAATATTCAATAAACCCAGATCTTTAATCAGTCACAGTAGCATCCCCAACCTTTGGCAAAACTGCAAACTTTGAAACTGACTAAAAGAAGTCCTTCCGAGCCTTGTTGTGGATTTTCAATGATGCTATTAAACTGTACTTAAGATTTTCCCAGCAGCTTGAGGCTTGTGAAAATTGGAGGCCAGAATGCTTGGGAAATGAGAAGTCTGGTGGATATTTTCAGAAAAACAAAACAAAACAGCTACAGAATCGATTGGCACCACAGCAAGATTCAGTTCTTGAGATGCAACACAAACCACCACAAATGCCCCCGCCCCCCGAGGTAATGTTAATATACGTACAAATGCACTCCATGCCATCACGCACATGCTGGTGCTTGCAGCCTGCACAAGTCCACCCTGTGGATTCAGGTTTGCAAGTGCACTGTCCGGTGACAGGGTCACAGGGGATAGGCAGTGAACCGTATGGATCACACTCACATTCTTGGCAGGACCCTCCTGGAGTTCTTGGGTCACCGGAGAAGCCAGGGGAACATCTAGACATTATAAATATGAACACAGATTTGGCCTCTTAAGAATGCATAGTGTATTATATTTATCTTGTCTGCAGTTGGCAAGACTATACCAAGTTGAGCGCTCAAAAGCACAAGTCTTGGGGTTGGTTTTTTTTTTGGCACTTTATGAACAAATATATATTTATGTAAGGGAACAATTTGCATACCACCTGACCAACTAATTATAGGCACAATCCTGTAATCAATATGTGGGTTTCAATCAGGGCAGCAGGGTTGAGCAAAAGTGGTGCCAAGGCCTAATGCTCCCTGAAAGTTTTGCAGACACTCTGAACAGACTGACTTGAAATCTCCCTCCATGATCTACCTTTTATCAAGAGACTTCCAAATTCTACCCAAGAGACCGCCTGGCTGTTGTGTTTAAAAGTGAAATTTGTACTAATAATCTCTTGCTAACTGTGATCAGCTTATTCATACTGTGTTATGCAGCTATTTGTTGTTATGGGTAGAACAACTGCAGTCTCTTTGGTTATTAATAAATCTAATTGTAAATTTCTTCTTTGTGGTCAAGGTCAAGAAGGCTTCTCTAATAGTGAAAAAGGGAATTTTAGGATGACATCAGGACAATTTATATGTATATTACATAATTTTAGATAAACATGTCATTTTCTTTAGATCTTGGAGTACAATGAAAAAGAACATGGAGTAAAAAACGACTAAGCCAATAGAATTTTGGCATTAATAATAATGGGTTTATCCACTGTCAATTTACAATAGAAGTTGAAAAACTACCTGATAAATCCAATTTTTAAACCATACATAGAAGAGGAAATAACTTATCAAAAGAAGCATATTTAGAAGATGCTAAGTTGTTTACTGACATCCATTGAAAGGCATTATGCCTCTTTCTACATTGTCCCCTTTTTAATTCTCTCTCTCTATCTCAGCCCACACAATTACCATACCTTTCACAATACTGGCCTTCATATCCAGGTGGGCAAGCGGTACACCGGTAATCACTGAGACCTTCCGCAACACAAGAAGGACTAAAGCTAAACCAGGGGGAAAAAAAGAATAAAAAGCCATTTCTACTGTACTCCATTGATATGCCATATCACTCTAAGCAGCTATACAAGGCCAGTAATAGAGTCTGCTCTTCAATGTTAATATCAGGATTTTCTTACTCACTATGTACCTACTATGTGCATCTAGTGGAGAGATACTCATCAGTGATAACAATTCTTCTATAAGTCCCTAGCTGTGATTTGAATGGTGTCAAAGGGTGAGCAGTGAAGGGAAAAATTCTGCTGTTTTTCCAGCAACAGTAAATTTTCCCACCTCAGCCACACTTTGCTGATTTCCATGTCCTCTGGTCCTTGTTTTGTAATGTAGCGCCTGGTGGTGTGTATGGGTGCCTCTGCCCTCTGATAGAATCAGAGCTGCTGAAGTGTTACTTCTTCTTCTGATTATTATTTATTATTATTATTACCATAATACCTAGGATTTCTAGTTGTGGACCAGGACACCACTGTGCTAGGTGCTGTACAAACAGAACAAAAAGAGGCTCCGGCCACTGGGAGCTGCGGGTGGCCATGCCTGTGGATGGTCAATGTAGAGAAACTGTCTTGTGGCCCGCCAGTGGATTGCCCTGACAGGCCGCAGGTTGCCCACCACTGATCTAAGTATAAGACAGGGGGACAACAGATAGATGAAGACAGACAAGGGAATTCACTGAAACAATGAGAAAGTATTGGTTAGCATGATAGGCAGTGGTCTCATCACACTTGCTGCTCCTGGGAGAATTCTCTGCCAAAAAAAATTAAAATTCTGCACCAAAAAAAAAAAAAAATTCTGCACACAATATTTTAAAATTCTGCAAAATTGTGCATATTTTATTTGTCAAAATAATGTAATATAATCACACTGGTTTCAATTACTTAGGTAATTTATTTAAACTACAATACAATGGATGGAGAATGGGAGCGAGGAGCACTAGAGGAAATCCCCAAACCCCAAATAGTAATGCAGCTAGGTTTGACCCTTAATTTCTAGTTATTAGTCAAACAATATATGCAGCCATATGCTCAGTGTTACATCATAGGCAACTGAAGAGCAAGTGACGGCTGGGGAATCAAACTCACAATTTATATTGGTTACTGACCATCACCAGAAAGGTCAGTAGCAAACAGTTCATGGAGCATATTTTTTTCAGTCCAAAAATTTAGACGAGTTCTAATCACTAAAGCACCATAAGTATTTATAAGGCCATACTGTCCCTTTATACCACTCTGGCAATGTGAAGGAGCCTTAAAACTTTTACAACTGTTTTATACTCCTGGGGGAATTCACTAAGAACAATGGGAACAACTGACTAAGGAGGCAGGCTGCTACATTCTGCTCTGCCTATGGGGACAGAGCCTGCCCCACACCTACCTCCTCAGAAACACCCCAAAGACCTGCCCCTCCACGCCGAGCATGCCGCAATAGCGAGTAAGAGGGTCAGAATGTCTCTCTCTCACACATATGACTGCCCAGTCCCGCTCCCTTGCCGGCAGTGATTTATGTCTCTACTAGCGGCTTCGGGCACCTGAAACAACCTGCCTGTGCTGCTGGGGAGGGATGGGTGACCACTCTTGCAGCTTCCCTTTGCTTCCCCATCAGAAGTCATTTTTCTGTGGGGAAGCAAAGAAATCTGTGGGTGACATGAATTCTGCACATGTGCAGTGACGCAGAATTCCCCCCAGGAGTAGCCAGCAGCCTAACTATTGTCAAGTTTTTAGCAGGCATCATGGCAAAGGAAAGTTTGAAGGAGGGTTTTGAAGTTCTATAAGGAGGTAGCTTTGAGACTATTTACAGGGAATGCCTCCCAAGCATGAGTGGCAGCAAGGGAGAAAGCACAAAGGTGCTTGTTTGAAAATTTAACTAGCGGGTGATGGAAGCTGACGTCATGAGCTGATTTGGAAGTGGGAGTTGACATCTTGATAATGAGTGAGAGATGATAGGCAGCATGTGGACAGACCATGTAGGGCCTTAAGAGTGAAGATGAGTAGTTTGTGTTTGGTGTGACAGAGAAAAGGAGCCAGTGGAGGGATGCAAAGAAAAGGGTTGACATGGTCAAAGTGAATGGCTAGGAAAACTATCTTTGCAGGAACATTTTTGAATATATATAAGCAGGACAAAACTGTGTTTGTCAGAGAAAAGGATGTTGCAGTAATCAAGACATGAGATGAACAAGAGTTTTAGTTGTGTGCATGGATAGGAAAGGTCATTATCTTAGGGCTTGTCTTCATGGGTTATTGATGCCAGGTTTTGGTCTAAGAGGCAGGCAGAATGGTGGTGCTGGGAGAAGGCCTTCGGAGGTGAGGGGTAGATTATGAGCTCTGTTTTAACCATGTTGAGTTTGAGCTGATAGCTAGACATCCACAAGGAGATGTTAGAGAGAGGCTGAGATTTCAGTTTAGACAGAAGGAGACAGGTCTGGAGAAGAGCGGTAGGTCAGTGAGTCATCAGCAGAGAGGTGACAGCTGATTTTTTGTTTGTGGATGAGATTGACCAGAGGTCTGATGTAGAGGGAGAAGAGAAGGGGACCAAGGACAGAGCAGGATTAGGCAGAACCTCTTGAAGACACTCTGAAGGAGCGATCAGAGAGGGAGGAGAAAAATCAGGATAGGATAGGGTAACAGAAGCCAAGGGAGGATATGATTTCAAGACGAGCATGGTTGATGATGTCAAAGATGGCTAACAGACCAAGGAGCATGGGGATGGAATACTGGTTTTGAGCTTTGACTAGGAAGAGGTCATTAAAGACTTTGGAAAGATCATTTGTGATGATCACACATTCTTGCCCTAATACTACCCTAATGAAAGAATAATTTCTTTTAGCTCAAGCAGTGAATGTGTGTATTTTAGATGCAGAATATAACGAGTTCTGTTCGCTATGGCATATGCGTATGGTAAATTGGTGATTGTAGTGTGTACCTGTGAAATGTGTACAGTAGCATACTACTGGAATATTAGTAAGTCAGGATCCTGTACTCACAGTTTAAAAAAAAAAAGGAGGGGGGGGGCGCTAAGCTAAACATTAAAATGGTGCAGTGCTACAAAATGTATCCAAGTATTTGTGCAGGGAATGCCAAACCAGATTAATGCTGAAAAAGCACTGAGGTGGTGGTGACCCAGAACTCCCCCCTTTGGTATACTGCAGTCAGCATCCTATAATGCATTAAATCAATAGTGCTTGAATGAGTAATAAAAATTACACCTTTGCATAAAATGTAAATAAATTGATCTACTACTCACAAACTCATTATCCAACACATTTTCAACTGCGTAAAAATAGATCCACATACCCATAAGCAACTTACTCCCTCCAGTTTTTCAGCTCATCATATTTGAAGCTGAATGCTGATTGTGCAGAAAAACAAAAACATCTTTAAAAACTTAAAGCCTTAAACTTAGTTGTGTTCTTGTAAAACTTTAAAAATAAAAATAATTGAATTCTATTTCTTCAAAAAATGTTATCGTGTCAATCTGTGTCATCCAATTACCAGCTCATGTGTATTTCACCTATGTGTCTGTAGTTTTATTATTACGGGGCTACAACAGAGTGGCTGAATCTGATTCCCCCCCCCCCGCTAATATTATCTCAAAGAGCTTGTAGTGAGAAAGTGGAACAAATATAATCAGGCTGGCAGTTATCAAATCTAAGGTTGAACTAATCAATACAAAAAAACGTTTTCTGTTATAAATAAGGCAGGTGGACCATGTCCCAGGGGTTAAAGCTCTGCACTGCTACAGAAGAAACCTGGATTCAAGTCACATTCAAGTCTTTCATTGGCTGGGCTGATAAGACTTGGAAGAGCTATGGAGGTTGCACAGCAATTTCCTGAGGAAAAGGGAATACCTTGAATCATCCTTAAATAATTGCTTTGGTTGATCTAGATTCAGCACTTATGAACTCTGAAAGAATTCTTGATGCCGTTTGCTTCACATGAAAGATCAATGAAATCTTGGGTATTGAGGATGGAAATAGGAGCCGTTCCTACCCCGAAAACCAAAACCGTCCCCAAAATTATAAAATGATGAAGACAGAAGATGACATCTCAAAGGGGAAGTGTACTGACCAAAGTACTTATTAGCACATCCTAAAGGTCAATCAGTGAGAAAGAACACAGAACGTGGCTTTGGAGAAAGCTGTATGCCCTCAGCCTTTCAAAAGAAAATTCATGTGCCATAAACCTCTTATAGAGGCAACAAAGAATGACTCCTGATGGCACCTAGGGCTTCCCACCACAATAACAAACAAATCTCAAGTATCATTTGTGGGAAACAAGGAAAGAGGGAGGTGGGAAGGTTCATTAGCATAAGGCAACCAATAAAGTGGATACTGCAATAACTGCATTGCGATTAAACTATTCTATCCTTCACAAATTGCCTAAAACCCGTGTAACATTAAATAAGGAATCAATAAATTGCACAGCAGAAGGAGAAAGGCACTGAAATACATTTATACCAACACAATATATGAGCAAAAGACTATTTACAACTCCCTCGTGGCTACATTGTACTTGAGCTCTGCTCTAGCTTCACTTATGAGAAATCTTTTGTAACACACATTCATTAGCTGTGGAGCATTGCAGTTTCCACCCATTATTAATTTATTCATCACTAATTAGCAAGGGAGCAGTCCCTGACTCTTTCAGCAAGATCAATTAGTGAAAATGGATTGGACATCTTTTAGCGTGCACTTATACGGTGTACAGCTGACTGAGGATACTGAGTGAGACCAAGACAATGTTATTATTGGCTGGAAGAGGCAGCTTAATGCCACAGGCTTACTTGTTGCTGGGAATGGTCAGAGGACACGCACAAGGATGGCAGTCCTCTGGAGATCCTCGGACGTTCCCATAGAATCCAACTGCGCACCTCTCACAATGATCGCCAGCAGTGTTGTGCCTGCAGTTCTGTGAGGAGGGAGGGAGAAAGAAAGCGGACTGTATTTTGTTCCCAGCCCAAGGGAGTCAAACAAGGGATCTTTTTCCTGGAATGAGTTCTACATTACTGTCTCTGATGCAGTTCTCACTGGAGCTGCCTTGTTTGAGACTCTCCAGAAGACATGCTGTGGGTGTTACATATGGGTTTACATGGAGGAGGAATGGAGGCCTGCAACTAGCCACATGTATTCCTGCAGTTCCCCATCCTGTTCATCTATCTTTCCCTTTCTTTCTCTGCTCCAGCTGTCAAAGTAGGAGAAACAATTAACACTCCATCTTAATGTGTCACCAATGCAGGCATGTTATTGTCTATCAGAATAGCATGTTGTTTATTGTGAAACAAACAGTGAGTGCATATTGGGCTTACAGGTGTAATGGGGCAATCACCTCTGGAGTGCCTCCAAGTGGCAAAGTGCAGTATCACAGCACCCTTGGTGCCTCCTGCATGCTGCTGGCTGACCTTGATGGGTCTTCAGTGGTTTGGCCCTGTGGCCCACTCACAAAATTCAAATGAACCCCTTCTGTTCAGGCTCCCAAATAAGGCCTGTCCCCTGCTTGGGGTTTATGCCCCTTTACCTGTGGCTGGCAAGGAAAGCTGGACCTCCCCACTACTCTGGATTCCAACCCAGAAACCCTATAAACAGCAGGTGCATACTTCTTACTCCAGTCCATTGCTGCTATTTCCCTAGGCACTTCGACCCAGCCCCTTTTATCTCCATTCCCCAGGTTCTCTTGTATCTCCAACCCAGAGAGGAGCACCCTTCTTCAACAGGTTTCCTGCTTCAACAAGCAGTAGTTTGGAGGAGAAAAAATATGTTAATGACTGGAATCCCTAATTCAGGAAGGTCATTCTGGGAAAACTCTGAAAATAGGTTCATTTTTTTGGTCCGGAAACCTTGACAGTGTCCTCTTTTTAAAGCACGAGATTAAAATATGTCCTCCAGATTTTCGATTTTGGCACACAGCAGATTAATTTTAGAAGAACACAGTGCACTAGGTTAGGAAGAGCCTACAATTTATACCTGACATATAGAGGTTTCAGGGTCACACATATTACTATGTCCATGGCATTGACATGCAGTACAGGTGCCCAGGGTTGGGCCAGGTCTCCTGCCAGATGATCTAGAAGGCAGTCTATAAAATCCCGGAGAACAGGCCTACAAGAAGGAAAACAGATCATCACATAATGGACGGATACTGGGAGTACGGCAAGCTCATCTTCACCATCAGCAGCTTTTACAAGTTGCCGGGCCTCCAGCTGTGTTAAAAACAATATACAGTACTTTACAAATAGCAGAACCGACAAAAATTGGAAACATTATTGCAAAATCCCTGGAACACTGCCCTGACACCAGTCTTTTCATACTACAGCTAGAGAGACCTTTCATTCACATGCAAAATACCCAGTCTTTCTCACTGTGCATCAAGCATCCTTCCCTTCATTTCTTAAGAGGTTTATTTTCAAAATAAAATTGTTGCATGGGCTATAAGGAGCAAGCAGGAGGATTCGGTTTCCCTTTTCCTTGGTGGGTTTTTCAGATTTGACAAGCTAAATCTGCTTGATGGAAAACAAGCAAATGTCCAATGATACTCATCAAAAAATTTCTTCATGACTGTATTATTTATATCTGTATAATTTAAATATTATAAAAGTAAAGAATTAAAAATAATAAAAGCTCTAATAAAATTTATTCTTGATCTGTTTTTTTCCACTTGGTAATAAAATTCTGAGAGCCCACCAAAGATTGTTAGCAAAGCTGACGTGCAAAATCAAACCTTCCATCTTCATTTCAAGATCCAACCCTTCATCTACATTATTATGTAAGTATATCAATGTGGATCTGCAAAAGCACACAGCAATGACAGTATAAAAAAATATAACCAAAGCAGGATTGTTTTGGAGCTTCATCCCATTAGGAGAAAGTGTACATAGATAAGAGAAACTCTACAACCTCAACCCCCAGAAACCCACCCCAAGGATCTTCTACATGCCTCTCAAGATAAACAAACAAAGGAACTGCTGCAGACCCTTATATCAGGCAACAGCACTGTTATTGAAAGAATACTGGGTCTCAGAAACAATCCTCAAACCACTCACCACCTAAAGGGCCAGTTTCCTCCAGGAAACAACCAACTTCCTCCAGAAACTCCGCAACATTAACAACCTCCCTCAGAACACCATCCTTGCCACCATGGATGTCATCTCCCTGAACACCAACATCCCTCACCATGACAGCATTGCTGCCTGTCTCAAATATCTACAAGACAATAGACAAAGCTCAGAAATCCACTCCAAACACATTTGCCAAACTCATGCATTTCTTCCTCACCCAAAACAACTTTACATTTAACAATAACACTAACACAAACCGTGGGAACAACCAGGGGTTCCAGGATCACTTCCCAGTATGCCAACCTCTCCTTGGGCCACCTCGAGGAAGAATTTCTGGACAAATGCACCACACATCCATCAATGATATTTTCATCCTCTGGACAGACAACCCAAACTCCCTCATAAATTTTCACCACAACTTCAACGACCACCTCCCATCCATCAAACTCTCTTTAGAACATCTCCACACCAGTATCAAGTTCCTGGATACCTCAATCAGCTTTAACAATGGAATACTACAGACCACTATATACAAGAAATTCACAGATCACCACATCTACCTATACAGATCCAGTAACCACCCTAGACACTCTAAGAAATCTGTTATCTACAGCCAGGCACTGAGATACCACAGAATATGCTCTGAAGAGAAAGTCCAGTATACATACCTAAACATACTTAAAGCAGCCTTCATCAAACAAGGACACACCACCAGAGAAGTAGATCTCATCATAGAATGAGGTACCCAAATATCTCCAAAGAATCTGCTTCAGTACAGAAAACAAACCTCACTGACTGCACACTCCTAGTTATCACCTGTCACCCCACATCAAAACACATACAGGGTATCTGTTACGCTAGCAGATGCAGATGCCAGCTCATGACCTCTAAGTCTCACTGAAGACTGACAAAAGAATGGCTGGAAACCAGTGTGGCTCACCTGTATGTTAGTGCTGTTAAAATAGGAATTAGATTTATAGCTCTATATTTGGTGTTTGGACTTTATGAAACGCTTGTGAGTTGCTGGATGTATTAATCTTTGATTTGGGTGTTATGACAAAAGCCCAATTTCCAAAACTCAAAATACTTAATGAAATGGAACTTCCATCCTCTACACAGCTCTACTTTTGGGTGTTTGACTTTGAAACGTTAACAGTGTTCTTTTAATGAAGTTTTTTGGGGTGTAATAATAAATAACTTGTCTGGTGAAAAATTTCAAAGAAATCACTATCTGTTTGTGGACAATTCATGGGCTGAAAATTACATGAAATTCACCAAATAACTACTGTGCATATTTGTTAGTCTATAGTTTGTTCATGACTCATGGTGAATATTTAATATTCAAAATTCAAGCTGTTTTTATTGAACCCAGAGGCTACCTGTTTCTATTCCCTGACTGGATGAATGCATCACTTAGATTAATTTTTTCAATATGAATCTGCACAGGTATAAATTCAAAAGTCACTACGGGGAAAGGTATTGTAATATCCACTTAAAAATCTTGGTTTTGGGGGAACACTCCTGCCTGCAAATGCTTTTGATAGAATATTTTTTCAATACAAGCAAAAGGGATGTGAATTCAGTTAAAAGGAATTTGTTTTAAAACATTCAAAATTCACTGCCAATTTTTGGCTGCATCCTCCCAGCTGCAGTGATAAATAAGAATGTGTGATACTCTGTCAGTTCATGGCTGTTTTGCCAAGTACTTAACTTCAAATTCACTGCAGAGAACTGGCCAAGAAAATACCAAGCCAGTGGCAGTATTTGAGCATTTTAAGAAATAGTCATGAAGTGATATTTGTAAGCTAGCCTCCAGAAGAGAGTGATAGCACAACACCCAAGGTATTGCTAATACAGTACAATCTCAGAGTTACGGACCTTGGGAAAGGAGGCTGAACATAACTCTGAAATGGTCTGTAACTCTGAACAAGACGTAATGGACATCAGCTACAATGGGGCTGGGGCTGCAGCCACAGGGTGGGTGGGTGGGGGTGTGTGTGTGTGAGAGAGAGAGAGAGAGAGCGCTCTGGGTGGGAGGGTAATGAGCTTCTGACCCTTGAAGGCCAGGACTGGGGGTAGGGGCGCTGAGGGCTTCTGCCTCATGGGAGCACCAGGGCTCAGGGCTTTAGACCTGAGGGAAGCACTGGGGTTCAGGGCTTCAGCCCTGAGGCTCCGTTCCCAGTTTCAGCCTCGCAGTGGGCACGGGCTCAGGGTTTCAGTCCTGCAGCTCCATTCCTGGCTTCTGCTCTGCAGCAGGCACTGGGGCTCGGGGCTCCCCAGAGCTCCACTCCCAGTTTCGGCCGGGGGTGGGGGACAGGGCTCGGGGCCTTAGCTATGGGGGAACTGCTGGGACTGAAACTGGCACTCTCCTTGTAGCTAAAGCCATGAGCCCCAGCGCCCCCCATGGGGCTTAAGCAAGGAATTGAGCTGCGGGGCTGAAGCCCCAAGTCCCAGGGCTCCCCATGGTCTAAAGCCCTGAGCCCTGGTGCTCCCAAGGGTCAGAACCTGAGGCCCCCATCCCCACCTGAAGCCCTGGCCCCAGGGGTGGCTCTAACTTTTTTGCTGCCCCAAGCCCGGCAGTCAGACTGCCTTCGGTGGCATGCCTGCAGGAGGTCCGCTGGTCCTGCAGCTTCGGCGTACCTGCTGCCGAATTACCGCCGAAGCCCCGGGACCGGCAGACCTTCCGCAGGCATGCTGCCCTCGGAGCGAATGGCAGGCCACCCCCCTGCGGCTTGCCACCCCAGGCACGCGTTGGTGTGCTGGTGCCTGGAGCCGCCGCTGCTTGCCCCCCACCCCGCAGCTGCAGCCGTAACCGCCCGTGGCCGAAGCCCTAAACCCCAGAGCTAAAGCCCGAGGTAGTACAGTATTTGTTCGGGTTTTTTTGGTCTCCCCTGCTGCCTGACTGATTGCTTTCGGTTCCACATGGTATCTGGTTGACCGATAAGTCCATGACTCTGGTGTTCATAGCCTTGAGGTTCTACTGTATACACCTAACCTCTTTCAACAAGTTTCAATGACTTCCACTGCTCACACAATTCAGGCGCTGAGGCTTTGATCCAGCAAAGTTTAATGTGCTTAACTTTAAGCACATGAATAATTCCAAATGATTTCAATGGGACTACTCATCTGCTTAAAGTTAAATAAGTGCTTAAAGACTTTGAAGGATGGGGACCTGGGAGAGAAGGAACAGAGGGAATAAAATCAAGGGAGAGTGGGTGGCTTAGTTAAGCATAGTTATTATTTGAAACTCTTCTCATACCATTACTGCTGAAAGATGAATACAGAGTAAAGACATTTAATGAAGGTTAACCAAACACTGTACCTCACATGACAAGCCAGAATAGCCCAGTGGGCAGTCACATTTCTCAATCAAGTGAGCACGAGGACTCATTCCAGACACATTGCCTTCTTCAGCAACTTCCATCGATATCTCAGAAATTCTGGAAAACACAAACCAGCAAGCAAAGCTTATCAACTCCATAAAGCATTGTTTCAATGCAGGTTCAAAGTCAGCCATTACAGGAGAAAAAAGCTTCATTTGGCTGTCTTGAACCCTCTTGGCCTCATCAACATGAGACAAAAAATGCTCTATTTTTGCCTATGTATGAAGGAAACTTCAAACCCAACATACCTTCAATCTGATTTTCCATTTCTACCCTGCAGTTTAACTAACTCGTCTACTCTTCTTACTTCCATCTCCTCTTTTCTATTTGCAGCCAAAATACTGACAAAAGCCCATATCTGACTCCTCATTTGAACAGATCAGTAAGAAATTGATGTCTCACACTAAACCTGGATCCAGTTCACAATTCCCAGGAGTGCAACAATAACTTTATTCACTAAATATGCTTCTAATGAGGCATTTTAAAAAAATAAAATGTATCCCCAGCAACTAAAGCAAGCTAACAAGCTATAGAACAGACTTCAAAGACATTGGACAGTTAATTGCCTTTTAGCAGCAATTTTAAGACCTTAGCCAGAATTCATTTTTTTTCTCAGAATCACAAGGATAAATAAACAAAATATTTAAAACAAAGAAATACATAGAAGTTGGTTAATGTCATTTCATGTTGGGACTGCCAACTCTTTCCCTCCCCAAATGTCCACTTGATTATATTAATATCTTATACCCTCATCTCCCAACTATCCTCCCCACATACACTGAACAGACAAAATGATTCTAAAGGGCATCAAATGAAGCATGGACAATGACAGCAAAAGACATTTCTAAAGCATTCGTTTATCCCAGGGGATTGTAAAATCATTGCTTTGCCGAAAGGAGGTATTTTAGCCCTCTCATTCTTTTTTGTTTAAATGAATACTAAACTTTGTTGTTCTTTAATAAGTAAAAAATATAGGGCAAGCCATGTAAATTTTAAAGTTTCCCAAAATAATTCCAAATCTAAGCAAGGAGAGGAAATTTCTCTCTCTTCTATCAGTGAATATGAATACTTTAATAAGAGTTAAATCAAAATAAAGAAGCTAATCCAGCCAGAATTTTTTTATTAAATATCTGCGTGTCGGCGTTAGTACAAAGAAACTTATGGAAATAATTAGCTCCTGTTCATACTCCCAAATGACCCAACTCACAGATTTCTCCCATCCCCATACCCCCAATTATACTGATCTGTTTGTCTAGGCACATCTATTGCACCTGTCATCTTGGTATATAGGCACCAACATCAGGACGACCATAAGCAAATCTAGGGTAAAATCCTGACCCATTCAAATCAATGTGAGTTTTGCGATTGACTTCAATGGGATCCGGAGTTCACCACTAATATCTTGAGTCAATGCAATGTCCCAAGTGACAGCAGCACACTCCAGCCCATATACCTTGAGAAGGAGGGTCACCTGGAATAGAGAATTAGAACAAAGAGGAGACAAAAACAATGAACTGCCAAATAAATGCGGTCCAAAATTATTGTTTTTGTATAGAGTGTCAACACAAGCTTGAATGGAACTCCCTGTACATTTAATATAAAAACAGAGTGGAATCTGCTTCCCCATCATCTTCAAGATACAGGATATGCCTACACTGAAATCTATGGTATGATGTAAGCACAGCAAAAAATAGCTGTGTACATGAAGAGATGGGCTTTAGCATGGGCTACCAATGCAAGTATGAATCCAAGGTCCCTGCACTGAAGCCCTTAGACTGCAGTGTAGTCGTAAACCAGAGGCAATGTTCTGTGTACGGCACAAACTATATACTGTCCCAGAGCTGAATTTACATAACAATATACTTTGGAACCACAAAGCTACTTGTTGTCTGGGTAAAAGCGTTACTTAAGGTAGGTTAGGTTTAGTTGCTTCCTGAAGCATGTCTAATGAAAACCAGTCTAACCACTGCTACCTGATCAGCATCTAGTATTCTGAAACAATTAACAGTAAAATTGAAAGCATACTTCCAATCCAAACTAATTTATTATCAAAATCCAATTGCCTGAAAAGCAAAGCAAAATCTAATTTGAATCTATGAAAGAAATATTTCAATTTTGAGTGGTAAATGTGAAAAAGGAGAACAACAAAATGAACACAGTAGGAGAAAAATGTTTGCCTTTGGATTTTTAGTAGAAACCTCTAAATAACTCTCCTTAATAGCATAGCTTTCTTGCAAAAACAAATGATAAATTATATGGCTAATACTGGGCTAACATTGGAATTAAGCTATTTTACACTTAGGTCTGGTTCGAATTTTCATTGACAGTGTTTTTCTACAGTATATCAGTCATCTGCAGCTCTGCTTTTTCAAACATTTGAGTTGAAAGAATTTTCATGTTACAATTAAAGAACTATTAACTCCTCACTGTACACTTTGAAAAAAATTGACAGTAGTCCTTTATAATAATTTTTTCTATAATTCTCTTCCCTCTAATGGCAACTGGAGGAGAAGAGAAGCTTTGCTTGTTAAGAGTTAGGCTCCAATTCAGGAAAGCATCCAGGACACAACTAAAGCACATGCTTAACTTTAAGTCACTGGACTTAAGTACATGTTCCAAGGTAAGCATGTGCTTAAGGGCTGTTCTGAATAGGGATGGACTTACATCTGTGGTTTAACTCCTCTTCTGAATCAAAGTCTGTAGTTCTTAGGCTAATCTCCCATTGACTTCTAAGGAATTTTTGGGTTTGATTCTACTGTTCTTATTCAAACAAAATTTCCTCTGAAATCAACAGGCATTTTGCTTGCGTATAGATTGCAGGGGTTTGCCTGCTAATTCTCCACCTAATGTCTCAAATATCATGGTGATAAGCATTATATAAATGCCTAGACAGATATCATAAAACTTTATGACAATCATCTCTACATCAATTGTGATATCATATACAGGTGGAGAGGTACCAGAAGGGGGACAGATTAACTCTTTAGCAAGTCCTGCTGCTATATAAAAGGCTATACTCTGTAATGTGACTCTGTAAAATCGCACCTTGGTTTTGCAACTGCTATCCCTGCAAACACACCCTGAAATTGGAAAGTCAATCTCTCGTCTCCTGATTTACACATCATCACTGGTAGCCCTGATCCAATCGAGGTGCATTATGCTTTGGTGTAGCTAGCTTTGAATAAGGTGTCCATCTCTGTACACCTCAGCATAAAGATTCTGAAAATGGTTATCATATAGCAATTTTTCTTATGATACATGAGCCAGGATAGAGTTCACCTCATTCTCCACATCCGAGCTGGGCTCTGTAGTGCTAACAGTGATTGATATAAGTAGATGGAATATTTTTCTGGAGCAAAGAGAATGCTTTTCAAAGTTTCCCATGAGGAATCATAATTGCTTTCCCACTCCTCTAAACTGAAGTTTCCCGGTGCACATCACACAATATTGTAAACTGAACATGCCAAAAATAGACAATCTGAAATGACTGTGACACCCGCAGCTGCAAGGGACATCCAAGTTTGGAGAATGGTTGGTTAGTTCCTTATTAATTATTATTTTTGTAAGTAATTTTAAATAAATAACAACCATCTGCTTCTATCATTTTTAGGGCACAGCTACTAGTCTTCCATGTCTCTGTTACACAAATATTGCAAAGTTACACATCTTTTTAATTCTACCACCATAGTAGTACCTTCTCGAAATTCTATATCTAGATAGAGATATTTGTAGCCTATTACTTTTATCTGCCTCTACTATATTGGCATAAGTGTCATTTTAAGTGGGCACTATTTGAATCACTAATCATTAATTCACTACTGATTGCCAAGAGACAAATATTTCACAGGCCAAAATTCATATTTATATAATAGCACAATATTTGCATAACATTCAAATCTGTTTACAAAATATATTTTTGTTTTTTTTCTTGGCTTTGGGATACTGAGAATACCAGTCTCATTTGGCTACAATAATTATGGTTTTCTCTTAATACAATGCCTTTCTCCGACTTCTCCAGCTTTACTAGACACCCTACTCTTTTTTTACGTCCCACTGATTTTGTGCCTGGATTAAAAATTCAGTTTGAAGTCTCGAGTGAATTAGCTGGGATGACTGCAGTATTTCAGACTATTGCATAAAATTGTTACCTGCTTTGTCTCATGATGCTGCCATAAGAAGCCTTAATAAGAATGTAATGAATGTTGTACAACACATTCATGAAGTCATCACGTGTCACAGTACTACTGACTCTTGGGTCATCACCATGGTATCTCCATTCATGCTGAAGGAAACAGTAAGACAAAAGCCAGCCAGTTAACGGTATCAACAGAACCAAGGGTTAACATTCTGAAACAGAACAGACTAAAACATTACCTCTGTCATCTCTATCTCATGTCTTGTCAGCTGGCCAATCAAAGGGGCAGCCATATGCCGGATGATAGTTCTAGTACGTGTGGGTGGCCCACCTCTGATGATGACCTGGGGATTATAGGTAGCAAAACCCGTCTCCTCGCGTGCTTCAAAGTAGATAGCATACTTCAGTTTCCCTCCATAAGCAGTCAGCTAACAAAGCAAACAGAGATACCAGTTACAGTTAGCTACAAATATATCTCTATGCATACATGATGGATATGTAAGTATTACAAATGGATGTATAGATACATGAGTGTGTGTGTACAGAGGCATGTGCTACTTGGAATATAGGGAGATCAATGATTGTGCACAGACATACATGAAGGTAATCTGCTTCTGCAGAACTGTAAAAACAAATGTCCCTCTTTGTGAGAGTCTGTGGGAATATCAACATTCCCATGAGCCCATGGGAACTTCAAAAGTGCAACACACAATAGAGCCACAGAGGTGCAAAAGGCCCAAAGAGAATGCTGTTTCAAACATTTTCAACAAACTGTGTCTACACAAGACATACAAAGCTTGTGAGGCATTTCTGTCAGATTGGGAGAGGCAGGGAGTCACAGAGTGAAATATTAACTTAATACAATCCCTACACTTTTTTTTAAAATAGTAGTTTTGTGAAAAGCTCCATCTTGTGCAAATAAATAAAATCACAAGCTAAAATCTGGAATTCCCGACAGATCTGTTGGCTATCACTGCCTGCGCTGGACAATAAAATTCCCATTAGTAGCATATTTCTTATATATTTGTATGATTAAATATCTAGTTTAAGATAGTATTGATGTTACAGGATTCCAAGTTTTGATGACAATTAATAGAATTTCCTATTATTTTTGTAACAATTTTGCCATGACAAATGGTAATGACAAAAATATTTATTCTTTGCAAGCACCTTCCAGTTTGCTGTGATTTTCCCAATAGAGGAATCAGAAGCATTTCTAAAATGTCATTTTTTGTCAGAATTCAAAGGAATCATCTTTACCTTCCGTCCTTCAAACTGCTCCGGAAGTTTCCAGTAAATAGGTTCTGATTGGAGATCTTGCATCACCAGTTCAATGTTAGCTACTATCTCTGGATGCTGGAATACAACTCCTCTGGTAGTACTGTCCTGAAGGTTTTCATCTACCAGTGGCAGAACCATCTGTTCTGGCTTCAAGGTCAGCTGCACATATTAAAGGGATTAAAAAGAAAAATCAAACAGTTTATTTTTTCAAGCTTTTTTCATGTAGGCAAAGTCTTGTTATTCATTTAATTTTTATTCTCTTAAAAACTGGTTCTACTTACTTTCACACTAGTCATGTGAGTAGTCCCACTAAATAGAACTATTTGAGTAAATGTTGCACACTGTAAGAGTTCCACCATCTAGCCCTTTGCATTCAGTGCTCATGAAAGTGAGGAAAAAGCAGCACTGGCTAGAGCCAAATACAGTGTGATATGAGCACGTCTGCAAGCTCTTCACAGACCTCTGCCAATGTAGCTTGTTCATAAGACTTGGATATGTCTGTTATTTCAATCCTGGACCACACCTCTGTTCAGAGTCTAAGAATCTTATATTAAGATGAAACTCACCTCTTATTTTCACTTAAGATCTAGACCTACAGGGTAGACAGGCGAAATATAGGCATTTTTGTTACACTTATAGTCACCGGGCAGCCAATGTGAGAATAACTATTTACTGTTAGAAGCTCTAAGGCTGTCCTGAGCATGCTCCAGTGGGTTGGAGGGTTGTGAGGATTTTTTTTCTAAGATGGAGACTGATTAGTTGTCTGTGTGGTCCTGTACCACAATAAAATATTTTCTTTTTCAGTTCTAATCTGTTTTGGGTCTCATATACTACATTGGCAATGAGGATAAACTGTGCAAGTGACAACCTTTTTTTGGCTTTCCATATGGCTGTATGTGGGGAAAATGAAAGAGTATGATGCAGAATGGGAGAACTGGATTCAGTACTCAGAGACTCTCGCAGTACTTCATTGCAAATGGTAAAGAGGATGATCACATGAAACAAGCCATGTTATTGAGAGTTTTTGGAGCAAAAACATACAGTTTAATTAGAAGTTTGGTGGCACTGGAAAAGGCCAGTGCCAAATCCTTTGATGAGCTGGTTAAAGTAGTCTTGCACCATTAGATCCCCATGCCATCAGAAATTGTGCAGCATTTTGAATTTAACAGTTTCTCCCGCCAACCTGGAATGTGGTCCATAGTAGTTTTTGTAGAAGAACTGCATAATTGATCAGAGCATTGTGGTTTTAGAGATACAGTAAATGCCATGCTGTGGGATAGACTTATCTGTGGTTCAGTGACGAAAGAGTTCAAAGATGTTTGTTGGCAGAGTCCACCTTAGTTTTGACAAAGCTCTGGAAATAGTGTAAGGTATGGAAGTAGGTGCGCAGCATGTTTTGGATTTACGGGGAAGCACTAAACAACAGGTAGATAGCCAAACTGTTTTGGGGACCCACCATACACAAGTTGTCCAGCATTCCACACAAAATAAGTGAATCTTTAAGTAAAAAGAGGTATCGCCTTAAGAACACACAACATTGCTTTAGAGGTTGGGAGAAACATGACTATATCCACCTGTCCATATACAGCTACAGAGTGCTGAATTTGCCAGAAGCGAAGTCATCTTACAAAAGCATGCTGTACAAAATGGACATATGGAAGGGAAAATGTGGGTCACAAGAAAGAGGTTTGTCATATTGCAGAGAAGAAAGAGGAACTGAGGACTTGGTGTATACTATATTTATGTTACCAACAAAAGCCAAAAGGAGATGGCACTGTAAATGGATGTTACAATTGATGGACAAAGAATAACCATGGAGACTGATACAGGAGCTTCTCTGTCTATAATCAGTGAAGTTACATATCACCAGTTGTGGCCAAGGAACAATACACTATAGCTGGGAGTAGCGAAGGTGGTGTTATGTATATATACAGGAGAACAAGTTCCAGTGAGAGGTAAAGTCAATGTGGAGGTGGGATACCAGGATCAAAAGCCTTTTGTAGTAGTGAAGGGGGAAGGCCCCAGCCTCCTCGGGCAAGACTGGTTAAAGCTATTAAAATGTAACTGGGCAGATATCAGCCATGTCTATGTACTAGATGTAGAAGCACTTATTGAAAACACACTCAGAGCTGTTCAAGGAGGGTCTTGGTACTTTGAAATGGGTCACTGGCAGAATTTACATGGATCCAGATGCTAAACCATGTTTCTTTAAGCCAAGGCAACTACCCTATGCCATGAATCATGAGGTAGACCAAGAACTGGACCAATTACAGCTAGTTGATATTATTGAGCCTGTCCAATTCTCATTCTAGGCTGCTCCTATTATCCCAGTATTGAAATCAGTTGGTGGAGTGAGGCTACACTGGGACTACAAAGTTATGGTCAATAGTGTGGCCAAGTTAGATAGGTATCCACTCCTCAGGATTGAAGACCTGTATGCTACCTTATCTGGGGAAAAACCTTTCACAAAATTTGATTTAAGTAATGGATACCTTCAAATTCCTCTGGACTTGGTCCTAACGGCTATGTAATGATCAATACTCCCAAAGTGTTCTTTCATTACAACTGCCTCCCATTCAGAGTGTCAGCAGAGCCAAGTATTTATCAAAGGGCAATGGACAATTTATTCCAAGGCATGCCACATGTCTGAGTACACCTTGATGATATCCTGATTACAGGGGAATCTGAGTCAGAACACTTACAAAATTTGGACCAGGTCCTACAAAAATTGTCTGATGCAGATATGCATCTTAAGAGGGAGAAGTGTATTTTTCAGACTGCTGGAGTAACTTACCTGGGAACAAAACTGATGCAACTGGCTTACATTCAGTAGAGGAGAAGGCATGGACCATTACCGAGGCACCACCACCAAAGTCAATGTCCAAATTGAAATCCTTTCTAGCCAGGCTAAATTATTATAGCAAATTTTTACCGAAATGGCAACTGTACTGGCTCAATTACACAAACTATTACAGAAAGGGATACAATTCTAGTGCAGTCAAAAACAAGAAATAGTTTTTGCAGAAGCAAAGGAATTGCTACAGTCAAACTTTTTAGTTCATTATAAAAGCCAGAAAAAGCAAGTATTGTCTTATGATGCCTCATCATATGGAATGGAAGTGGTACTAGCACACTGAATATCACATGGGTCTGAGCATCCAATCAGTTATGCAACAAGGTCACTAGCTCCAGCAGAATTTTTTTCCCCAAACCAGAATAAGAAGGGCTAGCAGTAGTCTTTGGGGGGTAAAGAAGTTTCACTCTTACCTATATGGCAGGCATTTTGTTATACACAGACCTCTGAAAGATATGTTTAGTGAGCACAAACCTGTATCCCCTATAGCATCTGCCAGAATTCAGAGATGGGCTCTCACCTTATCAGCTTATGACTATGAGTTTGATTATAAACCTGGAAAAGCATTGAGATGCTCTGAGTAGACTTCCTTTACCGGATAGCCGGCCCAGAGTACCTCAACCTACAGGAACCATCCTCCCTATTGTACTACTGTCCACTTCTCTAATTGAGGCAGCACAGATAAAAAGAGAGACAGAGAGAGACCCATTATTGTCGTGAGTACAGAGAATGGTTACAACTGGCTGGACAGAGAGCTCCAATATTACTACTCCCTAAAGGATTCTTTAAGTGTCCAGGTTGGGTGCTTATTATTAGAGTCCTGAGTGATCGTACCTCCAGTAAGTAGATCAGTGGTACTGAAGTTGTTTCATGAAGCACATTCTGGCATTGTTCACATGAAGGGGGTCACGTTCAGTTGTGTGTGGTGCCCAGGAATGGATCAGAAAATCGAGACTGTTGGCAAACCACACACTGTTGCACAATCTAGCTGCCATGCTCCACTGAAAGTTCCTTTGCATTCATGGGAGTGGCTTCAGTGATCCTACGCAAGGCTTCATGTAGACTATGCTGGTCCATTTATGGAGAAAATGTTTTTAATAATAATTGGTGTTCATTCAAAATGGACTGCAGTATACGTAATTCCCTCCTCCACAACTGAGGCTACACTTGATAAACTTTGACTTACATTTTCCATTTTTGGATTGCTTGAGACAGAGATGAGTGATAATGGTCCCCATCTCACTGGTGTTGTATTTCAGGAATTTATGGGGGGGGGGGGGAAACCAGCATCAAATACATAGGACTGCACCAAACCACCCTTCCTCAAATGGTCTAGTAGAATGGGCTGTCCATGCAGAAGATGGCATAGAAGCCAAACTGGCCATGCTTCTTTTCCACTATTGCATGATGCCACTAGCCACAACAGGAAAGTCACCTGCAGAAACTCTTAATGGGAGGGAAACTAAGAACTCATTTGGACACTCTACACTGTTAAAGCTGCTAAGCTGAAGGAAAAGCAGGCAGCACAAAAGTTATTCTATGATGTCTGAGTGTCATCAAGAACATTAGGTGCACATAATACAGTATATGCTCTTATGGCACGAACTGGTTATCTGTTCGCATCATAGCACATGCAAAACCACTTTCTTGGGTAACTGAGTTATCAGATGGGAGGCACACTCATAGATATCACAATCATGTTCATCTGCAGTACCACGAGACATCACCAGTAGACAATTCTCATTTGGATATTGAAGTAACAGGTGTTGCAAAGTCATTAGACTACCCAATTGCTACATCCAGAAATAGTGAGATTGCTGTGGACCTCATATCAACCACTACAACAGACTTGGACATTAAGTCTGCAGAGATGGTTGTATAATCAGAAAGTCCTTCTGCATCTGCTACTGATCAAGGATCACAGGTGTTTCCATTGCACAGTTCCAAAAATCTCCCAAACCTAGAGATAGACTGGACTTGTATTAGTACAGTGTAGGCCTGTCTTGACGTGAGTAATGGACATGGATGAGGACTCATTTCTTGGGAGACAGGATTAAGGATGTAAATGGATCAGCAGGCTGGAAACGGAATGTCTGTTCTAACTAAGATAAGGAGGAACACCCAGGGAACCATTTACAGTGGTCAAGCTAACAATGGGTAAGATATCCCTGAAATAGAAGATGATGTAAGAAATAAGTTGTGCATGGACAGTGTGTGGACAGAGCATGCTGTACAGGGATTGGTTCCTATAAAGTGACCAAGCCAATCCTAAAACATGTGATGCAATGCACAGTAAATGTAATGTCGTGTGTAAATGTATACAAAGTAAGAGGTTTGCTGTTTGTTTCCAAGTGGAAGGGGTCTCGGGGAGCCCAAAGATATGGCAATTATGCTAGAGATGGCAGAAAAATCCCTTGCACTTGCCTGAGGTTTGAGGTAGTGTGCCCAGCCAATTAGTCAGGATGTTTTGTTTTGTTGTTGCAATGTTAATGTTTTATGTTTATTATTATTAATGATTCAGAGGGAAAGGAGTATAATGTTTTAGATATTTTTGTTATGATTGGTGAAACCTAGTGGCCAGTGTGAGAATATATATTTCCTGCTAGCAGCCCTAAGGCTGCATTGAGCATGCTTCAGCAGGTTGGGGGTGGGAATGAGGAAGTTTTTCCAAGATGTAGGCTTATTAGTGGTCTATGTGAACCAGTACCACAATAAAATATCTCCTTTTCCAGTTCTAATCTGTTTTGGGTCTCAGGCAAGTGTATGAACTCTTTGTACTGCACAGCCCCACTTGCATCTCTTTCATTTAAAATTCAAACAAATTACTGTGTTCTCAAATACACTAAACTGTGTGAGCCCAAAAGTCACTGATTGGATAATGTAATGGCATTCCACAACTATTTAGATGTTAGCAACCTCACTGAAAGAAAATCAATAATATGCCAGCCAAATCATTGCTGTGGTCAAAAGAAAACGGGAATAACTTCTGCCCAGAATTACCGAGATTGTTCATAGAAAACATGTGACAAGCTGGACAAACACAGAGAGAACAATAAAATAAAAAGCAGAAATGCAGACGCCATAATGCTAAGGAGTCTGGAACAACAATTAAGCTAATGAAAAAATCACATCTGGGTTTCACAAAATGCCATTTGGGCACTGAGGAAGAGGAGAGGCTCAGCATGGTATTCAATTATTGTGCTGATTGTATTCTCAGGAGCTGCTGTGCAGTGACAGGACATGGAAGTATTCCTTCCAGCTGCCAACTTCAAAGTCATGTTCCTGGAGGTGGGTCTTGCCACCATTCACCAAGTGCATCAGCCAGCAAGAAAATGGTTTACACACGTGAACTACATTAAAGATTTTCATCAGTTGCATGAAGTTTGTGAATTTATGGCTTTTCAAATGGCATTGACTCTGTTTTGAGATAGACTGGAGTATTCAAAACTATAAAGGCCCAGGTACCTACAATGTGAATCTGCAAAGTCTTGTTTAAATCTCAGAATTCAAAGAAGGGTGAATAAAAAGAGGGGAATAAAAAAAAAGCTTTAAATAATGCTTCAGCTTTATACCCTCATATAAAGACCAAAACAGAGTTTGCAAAAGGATTGATGCTTTCATTAGCTCTGTGGCATGACTGATTTTATCACCTTCCTCTTGACCCAACCCATGTCGGATTGATAAAGCTGCACCAACACAGCTCATCTGGAATCCCCCTCCGTCTATCAGGGGGAAGAAAAAGTGCTAGAGACAAACAGCGGACTTCAGTCACCAGGACTGTCAATCCAGCATGGGATCTGTGGTACCTCTCTCTTCTGAGGGGACAGGTCTTTTGTTGTTCAAGTGGGCTCCACCCACCAACCCAGGATTTAAATAGATTAGCATCTGTCACAAGCACAACTTTAAAAAAAATGATAAGGTGAAAAATGATGAGTTATTTAACAACAAGCAACAATGATCCTGGTATATGGTTAGGGAAACTGTGCAACAAGTTCAGATTCTCATCTCTGAGTCAGTGCTCTAGTGCACTGGATCGTCACAGTACAATTTTCCCACACTTGAGTACACTGCTTTTTACTGGGTTTTAATAGCTTTACTTTGGCTTGACATCTATTACACTATCAAACAATTTTTTTTTAATGCCTTGACCCTGATTGTCTAATGGAACATGCTCCTCTCTCTACTTCTCAAAGTACGCAGGGGAAAAGACTGCTTAAACGTTTTGCCATTTCCTAGTTACCTCTCTGTGCCTGACTAAAAGAAGCCAGCAGGAAACGACATTATCACATTACACGGCTCAGCAGTTCCCTACTCACCCACATGCGGATCAGCCCCTTTGCCTCACTGCACCGAGTAGTCAGGCCAAAGCAATAGCAGCTGTTGCAGCCAAGTGGGTTTTTGGCATAGAGTCCAAACATTCCAGACCTGCACCTGTCACAGTGGACACCTTCCACGTTAACCTGCAAGAGAAAGAGCATGGGGAAGAGCTTTATTTAGACACACCAAAAAACAAAACCAACCCCCTGCCCCACATCCCACGCACAATAAAGGGGTTTGGATGAGAACAGTAGGTTTAAAGAAAAATTTAAGGCTTAAGGTTTTCAGCCTCCAATCACACATATATCATACCTCTATCCACTAGATAAGTATGGGCAGAGGATGCTGGCTCCATGTTGGTAGAGGTACGTGTAGGAAAACAAATTGCACTTTTGATATGGAGTGCTTAGCAGCTTATTGATAAAAATCAGTGAAATTATGCCCTCCAAAATTGATGGGTTAATCAAACCTTTTGTCTGCTATGAGTTTATCTTGACATGTCAGAATAATTAAGGTATGGGACTAACTGTACTAGCTGAGGAATTTATTTTTATAGAAATATCAAGGGCGGAAAAACGTTCCCACTTTCTCTCTTCATCTGATTGTTTTTCCGCATCACTGAACAATATTTAAAGGGCTGAAATGTGCAGCTATTCACTGTTGTAATGTCAATACTTTTAATTCCACTACACCATTATTCCCAATAAAGAAAGCTAGACTGTATAGCACTGGATGTACCCAGCATTTACACTGAGCCTTTTTGAAAGGATTTTTATACCAGTTCTGTGGCATTTTAACACTCACAGGCAATATTAAAGAGCTGAATATTTTATTTAAAGAACAATGTCAATATAAAACATGCCAGGAAAAAAATCTCTATTTCTATTACTAACACCAAATCAGAGTATTAAAATTGAAAGAATGTTGACTATTTATCTAATTTCATTTACACCATTTGTTTAACCTTTTTTCTATCAGCCTTAAATGGTCAATGTCACTGCTTTTGCTCCTACTCAGTTAGGGTTTCTGATTCTTATATAGGAGCGCCATGCTATTGTGTTTGGATTCACAACGATGCCAGGATCACGTAAATAAAGACAACTGCTTTCATCAAAATTTTAAAACCCAACCAACCAAAGAAAACATTTCTTTATAAGGCTTTGTAAAAACCCCTTTCTCCCTTTGGGAGCTATACTTTAGGCCTAAAATGTGTTGACTAATGTCCATTTGATAAAAGAATTATCAAGCAATAATAGTAATTTCAGCTCCCTCTTCCTTAATTACTAGCTCTCTACTCTTTCTGCATGTCTGGATGTTGAAACAGAATGAAGAATCCTAAAATGGAGTTAATCCGATCAGATAATGAGTATTAATGTGACAAATTCTATAGCCCTTACTTAACAAAGCTCCCATTGAAGACAATGTCCCAGTAAGGATTAATTAAGGACTCTGGGATATGGCCCAAATGTTGCTATCACCCAAAAAGTCACTCTAATTTGCTAAAGGGCTGGTTCTGTGCACTGAATATGGTCAACATGGTAACAGTTCTGTAAGGACAGGAAGAAAAACATAAAATAAGAAAAAAAAATCTAAGTTGAGGCCACATTTGGGAATGTGCTTTATTAATCTTTAGTAGATGAAAGAGCAACATAGCGTAACACTTAGTTAAATGTTTATTTCTCCCTCTAGTTGCAAGACCCTTGGCCAGGATAAAAGAGCTACTATTACAAGCAACTAACAGAGTTTGTGTTTACTATAGGTCCCAAGCTATCTCACTGACAAGTACAAACTCCCATTAACTTTGAAGCAGGTTCCAATGGCACCATTAAGTCAGCTTGCATACCTCATTGCCTTACCTTGCAGCTACATTGCCCTGTACCATCAACACATGAACATTTTTCCATCTCTGCATCACAAGTCTGAGGATCAGTCCCTGCCAGCAAGCAGTCACAGGGAATGCACTGTGGGTATCTCCAATATCCCGGTCTGCACTGCGTGCATTTGTCCCCAGAGAATTTAGGGTGGCAGGAGCAGCACCCTGTATCTGAGTTACACTGGAAACTGAGGGATCCAACCACACTGCAGTCACAGGCCTATAAAGAAGAGAGAGATGACAAATTAAAAAATAGATTTTAATCACATTTCTTGTGGGAAGTCTTGTCATTTGCAGCCATAGATGTACACAGGTTACTTGGGAGTTTGTATACATTAATGTATTTCCAATGTTAACAGCAATGCATCTGTATCAGAAGGCCGCAATCTAGTTTGGGTAAGGGAAGGGCCAGGAGCAAAATTACATGTATTTACAATATTGTTTTCATCATATTTTATTTATCACTTGAGGCTTATGTATTGTAAATGAACCAGTCTAGTGGCCAGGTGTGCGGCTTCTGAGTCTGAGGTAGCAGAGTGAGAAATATAATGTGCTTTGTTAAACCCACAAACAAATCTTGACATCTGGTGCAGGGCAGGCTTAGACAACACTGCCAGAACTGCAGTTGTCATAGGTCTCAATCCCAGTGCCACCGAGTCCCACCAGAGCTAGTGCAATGATTATTAATTATGTTCCAGTGCATGGACAACACATTTCACAGTGCAGACAGAACTGACTTTGCATAGGGTCCTATAGAAAAGCAGGTAGTAAGAGAAGCTGAAGACCGCCAAAGGGTAGAAGAATCAATCCCTCAGTAGTATCATTGTGACTACTCGGTAATGCTAGCAGAGAACATTCAATTTAATCAGTGGTAGGATGGGAGCCTCATATCAAGAAACTTTGCTTGCAATAGCAACATTGTTCCAGTGCCAATAGTACAAGTTGCCACAGTAACTGGCACGAACACACGCTCACTAAAATTAAAGAAGTAAAGCTGGCAAGGAGAGGGATAAAATTTGCAGATTTAGTTTCCACTCAAAATTAAAATCTTGTTAACATGACTAGCTCCAGCATTCCATCTGAATTCAAAAGACCTGCTCACAGCACTGGTCATTTATATGACAGACACGCACTCAATCTTTACTGACTGCAACAGAAACACTAATGGTTAGCAAATGTTTGACAGACTGCTGTATAGTCTAAGAATTAAAACCTTTTCAAAGAAGTAGGCTTATTCAATAAATTATGCTGGAAGATAAATCCTAGAGAACAAATCGTTCACCACACATAGAGATAGCTTGGGGTACAATATCAAAACCTAAATAACAATCACATATGTTTCTTTTGCAAGGAATCAGTTTTATGCAGCATTCTCCAGCCTGAGAGTTATGACAGGCTCGGAAACTGTGCTCCACTAAGAGTTCAAGTGGAGTGGCCATTCACATCTCACCTTGGAGAAATTAGTTGCAACATGCTAGAAGGGAAGATGTGACTGATATATCATTATTAATTTAGGTAGTGCCATAGCAGCTGCCATGCTAATACACTCATACAAAAGACAAACAGAGAATGGATTCCACAACTCAGACAAAGGTCTTCACCCCTATTAGGCTGGTTTCAAGCCAAGCATTCTAGATTGCAGCAGAAAGACAAAGATTTTTACAAGAGGAGCTTTAAACACACTCGGAAAAGATTCTACATAATTAGTTAGCAGCTTGAGCTAGATGAGAAACAACCCTTTAACGAAGGTCATTAATGGTATATGACTACATTCAGGCAATGTACACTCTAAAGGCGTAATTGCAGCAGTATTAAACCCCATTTTGTCAAGGTGAGTGGCAGAAAGGAACAGATATTTGAACTTGGCATAATATTCACTGTCACTAGTTTTCAGCCTTGGCTGAATGATACTCACCTTACTTCAGTGCATGTCATTACCATATCTTTCAAATCTATCCCCTGCCTGTCTCACATCCTTTCATCTTTTCATCCCCTCTCCTTTCTTCTCTTCTCCTTCCCTTCTTTTTCTTTCTTAACCCTTGTGACAAACTCTTGTGGGATTTAGATGCTCATAAGAAGGTCTACACATCTCTTACAATAAGAGCATACAACCCGGTTTAGAAAGCACTTTTTAATTGACATCATTGCTCTTTCCTCCCCTTCCCTCTTCCATTGATTTCTAAGTACATGTCGACGGTCTCCTTGCCCTGAAGTCCAATGTAAAATTCTCATTGATGTCAGAATCATGACCTGAGTGAATTTGTTCTGCACAAACACAATATATCACTTGTTACTGTATGTCTGTACTTAATATAGACAAGTTGTGATTGTGACAAATATGGCAATTTCCTGCAATATCCTGGACAAACCTTATTGAATTAAATATTTTAGGAGTTTGTTGTATTAAAAATGCAAATGTTTATGTATTATTGTGGGATTGTATGCAATGTCTCTAGGGAGGAGATCTGACTAATGTAATCCCTGGGAAGTGTTATGAGCTTCAAAAGACTGTTTGAAACAATGAGAACTTTTAAAGTTAAGTGGGTTCTCCAGGAAATCTCTAGGGAGGTGTATGCAAATTGAACTCCTCCAGTTATGCAACCCCCCCCCCCTCCACAGTCTTTTGAAGCTACACCCTGAGGAGAAACCTATTGTCTATGAATCAACTATTACCAAGTCAAAGACCCAGACTGTATAAAGGAGACACTCTCAGATTCATGGATGTTGTGCGCCATGGTGATTATGAACTTGTAATCACTGGCAACCCCCTAGGTGGAGTTTGAAGAGCTGGTCACCTGCCAGAGCCCTTCCTGCAGTCAGGGTGTGATCTCTGGTAAGCTTATTAGCATGTGTGTAGGTTCTGTTATTATTTTTAATATGTTTTCTCAGTAGTGCTTTCATCTTAAGAAGAAATGCACTTGCTTTGAAAGAGCTGCACGGTAACTTAACTGTGGGCAGTTATGCTGTTTATAGTCTCCGAGGAGGGAAGGCAAAGTGGCTTCCTGAGTCAGTCTGCATTGCTGATGAATTCACAGCGTAGGCAAGGAGCTGTGCAGCCTGCCCATCAGTAGGGAGAGAAACGTGGGTCCGCCCAAGAGAGGTGATCGCTGGAGTGCTAGAAGACTAAGAGTGGTTGTCCTTGATGGACCATAGTGGGGAATACAGGTACAGTTGCCCTGAACTGTGACAGTAATCTTCCCAGTTGTGTTAATATACCTATAATACGGAAATCATAAACAAACAATATCCAACAGCTTCAGCATGGATGAAAGTATGGTACAAACAGATCTGCTGATGCAGCAAATAACAGCTTGCATGCCAGGACAGAGTCTGCAGTATTCAGATACAGGTCATCAGCACCTATATTGTTGCCCTGATTGATACCAAAACTCACAAACACAACCATGTGGCTCTTTACAAGCCTAGAATTGCATTGTAGCTTCAAACTACTGTACTTTACCCCATAGAAAGCATGGAACACACAGAGAAAATAAGAGATCCACTCACCTTGCACCCGCTGACAATGTCATGACCCCAGTAATTTGGCGCACATTTATCACACTTCTCTCCTATGGTATTGGGAGGGCACACACAGCGGCCGGTGACTGGATCACAATTATTACCAAGATGGGAACACTCACAAGCTTCAGGGGAGAGAGATAGAGAAATAAAACAGAGATAAAGACACCCTCCCTCCCTGACATAGAGAGAGCAAGGTTAAGTCCATTTTCATCAGAGCTTTCACTACATGACACTTTTCTGTTGTCATATATCTATATGAAATAAAGTTATTCCTTCCTCTTTTGCCCTTTTGAAGTCTAAGGGTTTCTCTCCACTTCTTGTTGTTCTCTGGAATTTCTCTGCAGAGAGGCTTACTGTAGCCAAGCACCTCTATTTTAAGAGGGAGATATTTAAAAAAAAAATCTAATCTTCCTGGCTCCCCTTTTTTTCATCCTTTTGCCTCCAAAGAGGTGGCAGAAAGATAAAAAAGGAGGCAGTCTGACTAAATATCCTACCACTGAACTGATTGCAACTCCAAGCGGTGCTAATACTGTGGACAGCAGAAACCCCACATGCACCACTGTGATCCTCTTTAGTTGCATCTGCTTCAGAAGCAGTTAAATCAGTAGAACAGAAATCCAGTTCCCTTTCTTCACCACATTCTGATTTTAATGGCTCTGTAATAAACTCTTCAAACACAATTAGACTCTGGTTTCAAATAAAATTGTAAGTTTAAAACAACGTAGTACAGCAATAGAAGAAATAAATCAATGAGCTGGATGATAAAATCCAGGATTTTTACCAAGAGAATGATAGCACTAAAGCTCTAACTGGAGCACTTATCAGAGATAATGTTGCTATTCATAGTAAACCAGACTTTATAGAAAAAATTATTAAATCTACAAATGTTTGGATTCTGGGTATTCCCAACTAATTGTGATTGAAGAACTATCAGTTAAAGTTTCAGCTCTTTTAGCTTTATTGGCTGGAACTGAGTCATCTTAAAATATAATGGGCGAGATTATGGTCAATCTAACACTTCCATGAAGGCTGGCCCAGGGCAACTCTTGACTCTACATCATGGGTAGCATCTTGGGTGGGAGAGCTGCTTTCACAGGTGGGTGAGCAGTGGGGGCTCTGACCAATGCAACTGCATCAGTGTGCTGGAAGAAGTAATTTGCTCCAGGTCCATAGATTCATAGATTATAAAGCCACTGGTATCATCTAGTCTGCTCTCCTGTATGATACAAGCCACAGGACTTCCCTAAATTAATTCCTGTTTGAATTAGAGCATATTTTTTAGATTAACATCCAGTCTCAATTTAAAAATTGTCAGTGATGGAGAATCCACTACCACCCTTGGTAGTTCCAATGGTTACTGACCCTCGTTGTTAAAAATATAGATCGTGCAGGTACAGGGTTAGCACAGGTAACTCCACCCTCATTACCATATTCCCCACTACAGCAGAAAGGGAATGAGCAAACAGCTCCTGACTCTGAGTGACTATCTGTTCCCTAGTCTATTTCTAGGGCAGCACAACAATGTACTACCCCTTGCTTAGGGTTTGTGGCACAACCACAATTTAGCTCACTGAACAGATAAAATATACCAATAAAAAGCCTTCTATTGTTCAAAATATTTCAACCCCAACCAGAACTAGATAATGAGCATGGCATGGAGATGTAACAGTTGGCTGTGGTTTGGTAAAAACTGATCTCTCTAAAACAAATCAATTGCTGCAAAAAATTACTAAACTTTTCCCTTGAACCTGCAATGACTTTCATGCAGATGGACTCCTGTGCCCACACAGCTCCACTGACTGCATGCTGGCGTAGAGGCCCAGCCATGCGGAGCTCACTGATGGACAGAGTCTTTGTCACTTGAATTCTCTTCTCTGGACTCCCAGACTACACTACTATTCCCTACAAATGTTATTTAATTAAAAATAAATTGATATTATAATACACAATAATTTTAGAGTGAGACCTTAATAAAATAAATAATAATAATAAAAGCAGATTTCGTTTGTTGTAAGTGAAGAACGGGATTCACATGTAGAAATCTCATACATCTTTTCTCTATGGATGTCAATAATATATTGTGATACTTTGTTTTTCTATAATATACCTTTGTAGGTTTTATGTTTTTTTTATTATGCCAAAAATCTCTAAATTACATTCCTCTTGGATAAATGCTAGATAAAAGAGGCCCAATATTTTATTTCTACATTTAACTGTCTCTTTGGTGCTCATTTTCATGGAGTTTTTTTTAGCATGATTTGATATACTTAAAAACATTCCGTCTTTTCTATGTGATTCATTATTCAATTCCTGTATTTTTTGTCTTTTGAAATAACATATAAAAAGCTTACTAAAAATAAATGGGGGGAAAAACTGCATTTTTAACAGAATTCCTTCCTGTCTGTTTTCTTCGTTTTAGAACTTCTAAAAATTGGAGTCTTCCTAACATTTTAAGTAGCTGGATTTACAATGGCTTTCTCATCTGGTACAAAACAAATATATTTCTATCAAAACCCCACCCAAAAAAAAACAAACAAAAATAAAACCCCTCCTAAAACAAAAAACTCCCTTTTTACCTGGATTGCTTTCCCAGCTTAATATACTGTCTTAAACTTTGTCTTTTTGTGTTTGGAGAAACAGAATTTAAGATTTTAATGTAAAATCTCATTTATTGTCCTTTCATGCCCCTTACCCAACTACATGAAAAACATTTTGTAATGAGTGGGGAAAACCTGTATTTAAGTATTCTGATTATCTGTAGGATGATTAAAGACAAAGATTTCACAAAAGGGATGTGCTTTCTAGTTCTGTGACTGTTAGAAAAAGAGACCAATCATTAGGTTTGGCCAGAAAACAAGAATTCCATTTAATGAAAAACCTTGAGGTTTCCACATTTGGTTCTGTTCCAATGTGGAATGAAACCAAAACTTTCAAAACTGAGCTAGAGACAGAGATACTAACTCTAGAGCTGTGCCTGATTTGGGACATGTACTAACCACAGGGCTATAAGTGTCAGGACCTCTCTCTGCCCCAATGAAGTTAATTATTTACACAAAGTGGAACAGCTCCAACAGGACCGATCAACAGAAGCAGAGTCTGATTCTATAACCCAGTGCTTTAGGCACTCCCTAGGAAGCAGGAGAGCCAGGTTCAAGTCTCTGCTATCCCAGACTTGGACCAGAGACTTGAACCTGGGTATTCCATATCCCACATGAGTTCCCCAAACACTGGGCTCCTGGCTATTCTGGGCGGGTCTTGAGCTCTCTCTACTCCTCCCCAAAGAAATATGGACCTGAGAATCTTTCTCGACAGAAGCTTTGCTGAAACTGATACGTTTCTGTGAAAAACTTTGGTTTCAACACACTGGCATTTCCTGACAAAAAATAGTTGGTTGGAAAATTCCTGACCAGCTCTACCAATCATGAACTCCATTCACAGTTCTCTTGTTTTATGTGCTAAGAGGTTGATGATGGCAGTTACTGTTAGAGCTGAGTGAATAACTGATTTTTTGGTTCACAGGAATTTTTGGAAAAAATGAACAAAAAAGTCATTTCAGGTAGAACTGAACACTAAAATTGTGAAAATTTGGGCAAATTTAAAAAAATCAGTTTCAGATTAAACACAACTGATTTTGTTTCCCATTCCTTTTAAGGGCTTATTTAACAAAATGGCCAAACAAGGAAGGGGTACTGCCGCTGCCCTCCCTACAACTTTAGCCCTATGGTTAGGGCACGGGGGATGTGGGAGACCTAGATTCAATTCCCACTCTGGCTAATGTAGAGAGGGAACTTGAACAGGGGTCTCCCACCATCCAAAAGACTGCCCAAGCCATTGGAATATGGGATAGTCTGGTGTGGGTCTTCTCTCAGTCTCATCTGCTGAAGCTATTCCTTACTTCATGGCTAGTCAGTGAGTCTCCCATATCCTAGGTGAGGCCCTAACTACCAGGACAGTGTCCTTTTCACTCTCTCTACCCCTTATTCAGAGCAGGGACTTGAACCTGGGTCTCACAAATTCCTGGTGCCCTAGCCACTGGGCTATTATTGTAGGGTTCACTCTCTGACCAGAAATTCCATTCATGACCTGAGAAACCTTCCCGACTGATCATTTCCGCAAAAAGTTTACATGAATCACCATTTTCTGATCAAAAACTGTTTAATTTAAAAATTCCTGACCAGCTCTGTCCCTATGCCTTTTATGCATACCCATGATACAGCAACTTGGCTAAAAAGAGGTAAGAGTGGCTCACTCCATATTATCCTGTTTTCTCTCTGTATGCAGCTCGGCTCATGGCAATGGCCCCACCTTAGATATAGCATAGGATAGTCCAAGGAAGAACATGCTACAGATTGAGAAGGGAAAAATCTGCAACAGGCCATTAAATGGAACCTGACTGTTTACATACGAGTGCATCCTCCTTCTTCAAAGTTATAAAACCCATGAGCACAGCGATCGCATTTCTTTCCTGCTACGCCAGGCTGGCAATGGCACTGTCCGTTCTCATCACAGTCGAAGGATTTGGAACCAAACGAATTGCAGTTACAGGGAACACATCCTCTAGACGACTGTAGACCAAATGTCCCAGGCTGCCACATAAGATAGAGGAAGAGCATTTAGTATAGACAAGGTCTATCTACAGAACAAAGAGTTAAACAGTAAAAGTGCTGGGAGCAGAGGGTTTATTTGAGTTCTTTCCTCCTCAACGGCAATAAGAATAATCTGAAATAAATTACAAATAAAGAGCCAGACCCTAAAGCCTTTGAGTTGAGGACATGACGTATCTTGCTGGCTCTGATCTGAGTAAGGACTTAAGGATTTGATCCATGTTTATTATAATTAGGGCACTTTGTGTCGCTGTGTAAGCCTACTGAATTTTCCTATGATGTCTGTGTCCAGAGCCTTCCTACACATGCAGAAATGGAGGGCAATCAGATTGCAAACAACCTCCCAAAAACATATTCATAAGGTATCCCTAAGTATAGCAATTTATTTCAGCAGGGAGATTTTGAAGTCTGCTCTAAAAGATCATTTGTAGAACTTTGCCATTTAACCTGGCTGGAATGCCGGCTCCATCTTGCTGAACTGAATATTTGGATTGTGATATTATTGAAGGTTATAGTCATAAGCTAACTGAATAAATACAAATACTGACTTGCGCTTCAGCAGTCTGCTATACGCTTTGCACATTATCATTATGATTTTTATTACATTTGTCTGATTTAAAGCCCATTCTTGCTCCCACAGAAGGGAAACAGGATGGAATGGGAGGCTAGATTTCACCTCCTTGGGTCAGGGACCATTTCTCACACATTTGTCAAATGTATATATGACTACAGCACTCTGTGAATAATGCATAGAGATAACTTACAAAAAACAACTGAACCTTGTATTTTGCTGCCAAAATGGGATGGGGGGGAAGCATCAAGGTAAAATTCACAGGCCAAATTCAGCTATGGTATAAGCGAGTGCAACTTTATTTACTTCAGTGTGAGTTGCATCCTTTTATTCTAGTTTTGAGTGTTGTCCAATATTTTCAGGGCAATTAAATAGCTCTGACAGCTGAAGATAAAGCTTATCCAATGAGCCTCTTGTTTCTCTTCTTTTTATTCTTTTACTTTTTCTGCATTAACTGCTATAGGGGCCTTCCAAAATCAAAACCTGAAGACAAATATTCTGCAAAAGTTGAATATCAGTGGTTATAACACTAAGGAGCTTCCCCCTTAACCCTATCTGTATAAAGTGAAAATACTTGTGAAGAAAGGAAGATAAGGCTTTAATATATATCAAACTGGACAGATCTATGCTGAGCTTTTGGCTGATAGGTTAAATTGCTGACACTGAATTAGCTGAACAGAAGTTCTATGGCAGCACAAAATTCTTTGTATTAAAATGATGAGTTCAATTTTACATTAGGTATATGTTTACTGTGAATAAGACAGGGAAACTAAACTTTGCATACAGTGATTTTGTCATTAAAGTGCACGAGGCTGTGGGGGTGGAGTATTTTTGTTTAGCTGAGTGGATTTTCAGAGAATGTTAAACTCCAGAACACTGTGGATTTCATATTCTGGCACAACATTTAAGGAAAAATCCAGGTAGCTAGCTTGCTACATCTCAGTGAATGGAGACAGTGAAAAATTAGATATAAAAGAATTAAAACTATTAGTTAATATTATTTCACATTGATATTAAATTATGGAGAAAGGAGAAAAAATCCTATTACTGTATAACCTAGATTGATAGGGTTAGATCCTCAGCTGGTCTAATCGGTGTAGGTTGGTTGAAGTCAATGAAGTTATAGCACCTGAGGATCTGACTCACGGAGGCAAACACTACCCTCTGTTGTATGTGTGAAACCCCATTGTCTTCAATGAAATACCATGCAAGCAACTAAATCCTGTGTACTGAAATCTGATCCATGAAGGAGGAATCTCAGATTCCACACTGCCACAGGGATCACCGACATGGATCAGATTGCTGGAACAGGGCATCTGGGCAGAGGTCAAATGGAAGAATCATGTGAAAACGAATGAAGGGTCATACATATAACAAGTAATTATCCAAATTTTAATTTCCAAATTCTATAGTGATATGCTACACTGGTATATACTTTCGCGTGATGAAACATAACAGAGAGAAAGGAATACCCAAACTCATGTAATTAAATTTCCAGGTTCAATTAAATCTACAGACCATCTCTAAAGATTTCTTTCATAAGAGGAAGAAATAGAATTCAAAAGAAGAAATGTGAATATGCAAAATCTCAGGACAGCCATTCAGATTAATGCAGCGAAGTAAGCATAACCCAGCATGCAGCTCAGCTCTCAATGAAAGGTTTGATAGGATCTAATAAATTCTGTTTATCAGGGTGAAAAACAGTAAAATTGGCTCACAGGCTAGAACTGCACAGCGTGAAGGAAGGAAAGAAGGATCACCAGCATACTGTATTTTCTACAGTGATGAGTTTTGCAGAGTGAAAGGCATTCTGATAAGTCATGCAGGTCCCCCCCCCCCCCCAGATTAATCCTCAATAAAATCTATTTATGTACTGAAATTAATACTCTATTTTATAAGAATCACATTTAACAGGGAGCAAATTTCTCACTTCTAAGACCCTGGATAAAAAAAAAAGAAGTGTGCTGAATCTTTCTGAATATACTATTATGTTTTGTCCTTATGATGGATGTTCATGTGTGTGTGATACATGTGCAAATGGTATTTGTGCGTATGGTTTTGGGTAACAAAATTATATCCTAAACACTTCCATTTAGGAACAGGGCATTATAATTACATCAGCTTCAAAAAAGGCTGCTTTGACTAGACATGAAAAACAACAGGACTATCCTGATAATTGTTTTCAGTTTGGGAAATAGATTCTTCAAACGTGCACTTTAGCCAATAAAAGAAGTCAACCCAAGTAGCTACCATGTGAATTACTGAAAACTCAAAGTCTACTACATATGATGCTCCAGAACCCCTACATCTGTTCATCATCGTCAGAATTGATCCTTCTCCTGGACTAAACTTCTTGGTATCTGGAATCAGTAAAGATATAGGGTGAAATCCTGCCCAGATAAAGTCAGTGGCAACACTCCCATTGACTTCAATGGGGCCAGGATTTCACCCATAATTTCTGTATGTGTCACTATTGATTATGTTGTCTCTAAACTTATTCTGGTATTTATGGTTTTGCCTATATTGCGCTTTGGACTAGGTTCAATCCTGAAAGAGTGTAAATATTTTAGAAGTCTGTATTTGTACCATGTCATATTCCTAAACCTGTTAATTTAGCATAGCACAGAATGGGGGTGAAAACCTCCAATCACTATTTGGGAGACCCCATGCACAAACAAATCCAGCCCATGCATCACACAGGTTTTCTGATTACCAAAGCGACAGGCCTGTAAGCACCCCGGGGGCACCCGCTGGTACCAGTGAAGCCCCATCTCTGAGAAGGGACTTGGATTTGCTGAGTGGCCCGTGGATTTTCTTTCCGTTTATGCACCTGTCTGCTGAGCTCACAGTGTTTACCCATGAATCCTGATTTGCAGATGCATCTCCCCGACATATCACAGCGCAGTGACATGGATCTTAAAGGACTGCAGCCACAGGGTATGCAGAATTGTTTTTCTGGGGCCCACAAGTAGTTGGGCTTTAGGAGTGAAAGGCAAAAGATAGTTAGCCAACAAAGGCAGAGAAGTTATATGGAAAGATGTTGAGAAAAAAGTGTGGCATTAAACAAAGATTAGCTCTGCATCTACCATCTGATAACGTACTTATGAAACAAAATACACAAAACATTGAATTTCATAATGGGAACTAAAATATAAACTCTATGGCTAGTATTAACTAGCTTTAATTATTGTATGTGCATATTGTACAGCAAAGGACAAATTCTGCCCTCTGTTATACCTGGTATGTTCCACTGATACCAGTGGCCCCCTTAAATGAAACCTTTGACTAATGTTGAAAATCAAAGTGGGGCATTTATGGAGGCCCTGATCCAGAAATCTACTTGAGTAAGTACACAGTGTGGAAATAATCCATTCCATTTCCATAGAATTCCTCATGTGCTTTAAATTAGGCACCTGTTTAGGTGGTTTAACAGAGAGGGGCCAAAGCCAGGAGTTCTCACTCGGCAGTCTGTGGAGCTACAATAATCTATGAAGCATTTCCTAGTGGTCTGAAGAACAAAACACTTTGAAAATCAAGGATTTGGGGACTGGGCTGTTGGGTGGGTCCATAAGAGGAACTGTCTTTTGCAATGTTTTCCACTTTTGAATTAATGCACCAAGACAACAGGCAGTTTTGCCATAAAAATCTTCATGCCATGAAAATCTTCACAATGCATAAAGCACAAAATTCAATGCAGAGATGACAAGCATTTGCTTTTTTGCGAATCAGCCAGTCTCCTTTGAGGCAGTAATTTTTTCCTCAGGGCTCTCATATGTATTACCTTTTTCATATACATTAAGTATTGATATATAATTTTCAGGTGACTTAGAATAAAAAGGTATACATGTTTATTACACAGAAAGTGGCATATTCATTTAGTGCTGAGTTTTCCTCCAGAAAACTCCCAGGATACACACTGATCTCCTGCTATAGTAATAAAAGCATTTAACTCTTGTTTTTCTTTGCCTGGAACAATCCATAATATTTTTTTAAGTGGAAAAGCACTTAGTCATGTCAAACAGTGGAGAAGAGTTAAATGAAACCCCAGTTCTGATTACTCACCTTACACTCATCACAGCGACGCCCCACAACATTGGGCTTGCACTCACACTGCCCTGTCTGAGAGTTGCAGATCTCTGAAAATGAGCCATTGATGTTGCAGTGACATGCTACAGGGAAACAGAGTTGTCACAATGCACTTTGTGAGGACATGAAATGCATAACAAGTGAAAGATTACACTCCAATTTCCTAACAGTTTTTTTAAGCCAAGCATCTACAGTATTAGACTTATTACTGGCAAGGTCCTGATCACCTTAGACTCTCGATGAAGATAAAGGCGATTCAGGGTACTCAGCACATTACAGAACCACACCCTAAGTTAGGATTAGTGCACCTCTAACTGTACATTATAAAACTATATGCACACTGAGGAATTTTGCTTCGAGATAAACCAAATCATTTGCATGTCACCAGAATCCAAAAAAAGAAGGAGAGCATACTATTATGGACATGTTCATCTATAATCAAAGGTCTGAAACTTTTACTTCCTTCTCTATAGATTATATGCTCAAAATCTCATGGAAAGCTGAGGAATGAGGAACAGATCTGCTGAAACCCACTGCTTTTAAAAAGCAGCCTGTCCACTGTACCAAATCTTCGTATCAGCAGGATGGTGGATGAGTAGCGATGAAAAGGTACAGGGTTGAGGTTTAGAGAGTAGCTTGTTGTAATGCCCAAAGATGAAACTGGAGATCATATGCTTCCATGCCTCCATATCAGCAACAGGCATTGTAACTCAGGTAGGCACCCTGCTGCCATTGCCTGGCCCCCATCCAACCCACACTCAATCTCACTTTGAAAGAGCTATGGAAAGGAGTTACTGCTTCTCAAGGCAGTATACTTTTTGATGCATTACATCCTAAGTTCTAATGCTCTGAGAGAGGAAGAACTTGATGCACAGCGAGGCTGTTGTACCAACTCCTCCTCCGACTCCCTTTGATCATGCCTCTCAGTTACACAGACCAGAGAATACATAATGGTTATAGAAGGGAGAGAGGTGGCTATATGATGGTGAGGAATGTGACCATATAGACACTTTTCACATCCCCCTTCACCTCCATGAACAGGACCATTTGTCTCCCTTGTTCCCCAGGAGAGGTGTTCATATAGTCCTATACTTTTTATAGTGTAAATTCCCTCTGCCTATCAGGTCCCTGCTCCAGTATCTTTTGCCCCTGCCAGCTTCCCTGAATGCCTGTTTCTGGTCCTTTTCTCAACCCAACTTGACAGTTTCATTTTAAGAAACACTTGTATTCCTAACAGTACACATTGTGATCACTATTAAAAAGTTAGCATCTCACATACCACCACATGGCATTTCAGATACTACAGTTGTTCCTAGTCTATCTATGGAGAAATACTGCAGTCATCTCACATGACTGTCAGATCTGCACATAAATGCTGGCTCTTATACAGAATGGTATTTTCTGATTTTTTTGATGTGCTATGTGATGATGGTCACTTCCTAACAAAAGCCTGCGGATTTTATAACTTGTGAGTCTATTCATTGTCCCATTTCCCTAGGTCTTTAAATAAGCACTTCACATCCTGGAATAAATACATACATACATACATAAATTAAAAACTGTACTATCCTAATGTCTTTTTTGTAACAAGCAAAGCTTGTTCATGTCTTCAGAATGCTTTAATCTACTTACATTTTGGGATATATTTAATGGAATACAAAGATTTAAAAACCCTTCTCCTGTAGATTATACCACTTGTACCTACTTTTCCCTGATTTTTTTCCCTTGGTGCATCTTTGGCTCACTTCCCTCGCCCTTGTATCCACCATTCCTCCTTATTGCCTCACAGATAGTTTACTTTTTAAAAGTATCTACATTCCAAAAAGGATACATAATGATTATTATTACATACCTGCTTCAAAATAGCTTTCTAATTCTGAGATCAACAGTGTAAGATGGTACACTTATAAACCTCCGTTCTTAAAAGCATAACACAGGTTGTCAGCATGTAAGTCTATTGAGATCTTCATTGGATTTTTGTCTTTCACATATTTCCAAATATGGTATCTCAAGAATTTAAGACAGGAATTACAGTAAACTTTTTACATAGATCAGGTTATGTTATTAATATCATCATACTCAAAATTCCACACAGTGTACTCCTAGTTTGACTACAGATGAGCTCTTGAGAAGGAGTATAATATAGTGGTTAGGGCAGAAGTTGGGAGTCAAGACTCTGGTTCTTTTTCCCAGCTCTGCCACTGGGCAGGAGTAAGCGTAGCATGTATTTAGTAGTATCATCTTCTAAATTACAGATCCACACAATAAACTGTATTTATCTCACTTAGACACTGCCCACTGATTCACCTCCACTGTTATTGTTCAAACCTCTGAGCAACTTCAAAAAGTTGCCATTTAATAAAATCAGGGAAATGTTTTGTTCTTTCCAGCAAATGTGGAAATTTCCCCCCAAATTACATTGGTCAAAATCTATTGTTCATATCATATACACATACACTCACTCATCTATCTTTATCTATAGTATGGTACACACCGTGGTTCTCAGGAGAACTTTAAATCACCCTGATATCTGCTGGGAGAGCAATACAGCGGTGCACAGACAATCCAGGAAGTTTTTGGAAAGTATAGGGGACAATTTCCTGGTGCAAGTGCTGGAGGAACCAACTAGGGGCAGAGCTTTTCTAGACCTGCTGCTCACAAACCAGGAAGAATTAGTAGGGGAAGCAAAAGTGGATGGGAACCTGGGAGGCAGTGACCTGGGAGGCAGTGACCATGAGATGGTCGAGTTCAGGATCCTAACACAAGGAAGAAAAGAAAGCAGCAGAATATGGACCCTGGACTTTAGAAAAGCAGACTTTGACTCCCTTAGGGAACTGATGGACAGGATCCCCTGGGAGAATAACATGAGGGGGAAAGGAGTCCAGGAGAGCTGGCTGTATTTTAAAGAATCCTTATTGAGGTTGCAGGAAAAAACCATCCCGATGTGTAGAAAGAATAGTAAATATGGCAGGCGACCAGCTTGGCTTAACAGTGAAATCTCTGCTGATCTTAAACGCAAAAAAGAAGCTTGCAAGAAGTGGAAGATTGGACAAATGACAAGGGAGGAGTATAAAAATATTGCTCAGGCATGCAGGAGTGAAATCAGCAAGGTCAAATCACATTTGGAGTTGCAGCTAGCAAGAGATGCTAAGAGTAACAAGAAGGGTTTCTTCAGGTATGTTAGCAGCAAGAAGAAAGTCGAGGAAACTGAATGAGGGAGGCAACCTAGTGACAGAGGATGTGGAAAAAGCTAATGTACTCAATGCTTTTTTTGCCTGTCTTCACAAACAAGGTCAGCTCCCAGACTGCTGCACTGGGCAGCACAGTATGGGGAGAAGGTGACCAGCCCTCTGTGGAGAAAGAAGTGGTTTGGGTCTATTTAGAAAAACTGGATGAGCACAAGTCCATGGGGCCGGATGCGCTGCATCTGAGGGTGCTAAAGGAGTTGGCGGATGTGATTGCAGAGCCATTGGCCATTATCTTTGAAAAGTCATTGGCGATCGGCGGAGGTCCCGGATGACTGGAAAAAGGCTAATGTAGTGCCCATCTTTAAAAAAGGGAAGGAGGAGGATCCGGGAACTACAGGCCAGTCAGCCTCACCTCAGTCCCTGGAAAAATCATGGAGCGGTCCTCAAGGAATCAATTCTGAAGCACTTAGAGGAGAGGAAAGTGATCAGGAACAGTCAGCATGTATTCACCAAGGGCAAGTCATGCCTGACTAACCTAATTGCCTTCTATGAGGAGATAACTGAGTCTGTGGATGAGGGGCAAGCAGTGGATGTGTTATTCCTTGACTTTAGCAAAGCTTTTGATACGGTCTCCCACAGTATTCTTGCCAGCAAGTTAAAGAAGTATGGGCTGGATGAATGGACTATAAGGTGAATAGAAAGCTGGCTAGATCATCGGGCTCAATGGGTAGTGATCAATGGCTCCATGTCTAGTTGGCAGCTGGTTTCAAGCGGAGTGCCCCAACGGTCGGTCCTGGGGCCTGTTTTGTTCAATATCTTCATTAATGATCTGGAGGATGGTGTGGACTGCACTCTAAGCAAGTTTGCAGATGACACTAAACTGGGAGGAGTGATAGATATGCTGGAGGGTAGGGATAGGATAGGATGCAGAAGGACCTAGACAAATTAGAGGATTGGGCCAAAAGAAATCTGATGAGATTCAACAAGGACAAGTGCAGAGTCCTGCACTTAGGATGGAAGAATCCCATTCACTGTTATAGACTAGGGACCGAATGGCTAGGAAGCAGTTCTGCAGAAAAGGACCTAGGGTTACAATGGACGAGAAGCTGGATATGAGTCAACAGTGTGCTCTTGTTGCCAAGAAGGCTAACGGCATTTTGGGCTGTATTAGTAGGGGCGTTGCCAGGAGATCGAGGGACGTGATCATTCCCCTCTATTCGACATTGGTGAGGCCTCACCTGGAGTACTGTGTCCAGTTTTGGGCCCTGCACTACAAGAAGGATGTGGAAAAATTGGAAAGAGTACTGTGGAGGGCAACAAAAATGATTAGGGGGCTGGAGCACATGACTTATGAGGAGAGGCTGAGGGAACTGGGATTGTTTAGTCTGCAGAAGACTAGTCACTAGGAAGGTGGTGAAGCACTGGATTGAGTTACCTAGGGAGGTGGTGGAATCTCCTTCCTTAGAGGTTTTTAAGGTCAGGCTTGACAAAGCCCTGGCTGGGATGATTTAGTTGGGAATTGATCCTGCTTTGAGCAGGGGGTTGGACTAGATGACCTCCTGAAGTCCCTTCCAACCCTGATATTCTATGATTCTATGAAACACATCATTATGCAATTTTTCTCATCTCATCCAACTGTGATATTACCAGGATAATCGCTAGTGGTTTTCTCTGCCAGATTGTGCTGTTTCACACTACCATCACTAAAAACCAACCCAGAAGAATCAAATCAAATAGGCTTAGGACATTTGTTCAATGTTCTTAGATTTGATTTTTTTTTAAATACACTATGAAATTCAGAAATGCTGTGATAATATACAGCTGGGCCATCATTTGAAATGGCTAATGCAAAACGACAATAGCATTCTGCTTAAGAAAGAGCAGGAAACATTTCAAACAATAATCTCAGCAAAATTCATGCTTTGCAGTACTCTTGGATTTCGCTCTTTGATAAAAAGTGAAAATTGAAAACAAGCAAGTAAAGTCATAGTCCCTCTGATATTGTAGCTGCAGGGTAAACTTCATGGAATGCTGCTAAAGAAATATAAAATCTTATGCAAAAAGAAAATCCACATGAAAGATGGAGAGAAAATAAAGGCACGGTAACTGTGAACACAAGGATATGAATACATTGAGAGGCTCTACTGTCATCATAACTAACTACCAAAGCAACTATTGTAATTATGCGTTAAAATGTATTTATTTTTAATACTTTTTATTTTTTATTAGATGTTTTCATCATACTCCAGATTCTTCCCCTTTGCAGCAGCCACTGTTGCAGAAATGTTCAAAGCTTCAGCCATGTCAGTGTCTGAGGGAGGGCGAGGCAGTAATGGGAGCTGTGATTGCACCTGTAGTTTGATTTGTGAAATGCACTGCTTTTTATGTGACATTATATACTTAAAGTCTTAAATCATATGACATCATACCCATGAATTATTAACCAGTTCTGAGACCACTTGTGAATGCTGAATTTTTAGCACTGTCTAGGTGTAGAATATTTGGAAAACCCTTTTGTTTTTTAACCACTCTGTGCCTCAGTTTCCCCATCTGTAAAATCAGGAGAATGATACTGACGATCTTTGCAAAGCACCTTGAGATCTAATGAGGAAAAGTGCTACATAGAAACTAGATATTAGCATTATAATTTTGCATATACATACTGTATATAGAGATAGGTATACATACATATCCGACTATATCTTTAGCTATATACACACACAAAATATTTTTATGCACCCATGCAGCTTATGGACACACATGTATATCCACACAATGGAAAAACTTGATAACGTGTCAATAACAATGCTTTGAAATCCTTCATAAAAGGCACGCTATACATAAAGAACAAAATGCTTTACAATAATTAATTCAACCCCTAATGGAGAAAAGTATTATAATTGTATATCAATTAAACAGATTGCTAAATAAAGACCAACATTTTCAAAAGAGGCCTCTAATTTGGGGTACAGGCAGTCCTTGGACTCACGACACAATTGGTTCCTGAAAATAGCATCGTAAGTCGAAATGTAGTAACTCGGAACCGCAATCCTCTCCATTGCGAGACCAAGTGTCATAAAATTGAAACCAAGTGACGTAAGTCGAATCAGGGTGTCAATTCAGAAACACCATAAATGCCATTTGTCATAAGTCGAACATCGTAAAGTCGAGGACTCCCTGTACTTCCATTTTTGGATGTGCAACTTTAAATACAAGTGGTTTGATATTCATGGGTACTGACCAAAATCCTAATTTAATTCAAAGGGAGTTGGTGGTGCTCAGAAAGTATGGAAAAAAGTCCTTAGAGTTGGGGTCCCAAACTAAGGTACCCAAATTTTACAGACCACTTTTGAAACTGTGTGTCTAAATGACTTTCCCACTATCAAACTGCAAGTCAGTATCAGATAAAACTACAAAACACAGTAGTGATGGCCCAAAGGTTCATATTCTAGCCAAATGTTCTAGAAACTGCAACCCATGCAGCATACTGCAGTAAAACAAGTGCCTGATTCTCTTCTAACTTACACTAGTTTTACACCGATGTAACTAAATTGGCCTCTGTGGCCTTCTGATTTAGCCCAGTGAAAGGGGAGAATCAAGCCCTAAATGAAGTAAAATGTCCAACCAGTGGGCCTGAAAAACACATGGTCTTAATAGTAAATGGCAGTTGTGTTTACCGATTACTGTATCTTTTAAAACACCATTTTAAAAATGTAGCCTCTGCTGCAATACCAAACACACAGATTTATCCTTGTCACTGTTCACATGTAGCAGGATGCTTTTCAACAATTTCTATTTTATATATACTCACTGAAATCTCTCCTTCCATATATAGGTATAGATATATAGCATCGTTTTTACTTATATAAATATACTGAATCACTCACATGCATGCCTCCCCCCCACACATCTCAGGTACTCGTTAGTTATGTGGATATGGAATATATCAGTTCTGTCAGGAGCAGACAGAGTTCAGGACTTACATTGACAATTCTTTGGATCAAGAGCATCTCCAAAATATCCATCAGCGCACCTTTCACAGTATTGACCTGTTATACCAGGTTTACATATCAGGCAAGCTCCAGATAAGCTGTCACAGCTGCCAGGAATGGAGAAGTCAAGGTTGTCATTACACTGGCAGGGCCGGCATGATCCTCCTGGTATTAAAGGTTGTCCAAAATAGCCGTTTGCGCACCTAAGACAAGAGATACTATCAATCAGGGTACTTACATAGTCCTGTTAGGAGAAATGTTTACAGTTTTGTTGTCTCACTAATCACTAAGGACGGTTTGATTTTCTTTCAAGTATTTTTTTTTAAGTGCCGTAAAAAAACAGCACTGTAGATATAGAACCAGCTGAAATCCTGCCAGCTCTGCTAGTAATTAGATTTCAGTGGGGGTGGGGGAATCTTGTCACTGGCACTGAAGACGAGACAAAAGCATAATAAGAAATCTGTCTATTACTCCAGAGGAATTCAGGTCCATGCTGGAAAGTCTTTGTACAGCACATCATGTGTAGCTACCCAAATAGGCTGCTTTTCTGTACTCACTAATCAGGAAGACTGACAATTCCCCTTCCTCCTCCTCACCAATCCCTAGCCATAAAATCTTTTTTTGGGAAAACAAGTTCACCTGATAATACAGCAGCAAATTTATTTGTTTTCCTAATAAATACAATAAAATAATAAACACCAAATCTGCTACATGGAACAATTTGTTTACTATTAGAGGGATGTCTGTCTGTCACACAGAGGTCATGTAAAGTGAACTCAGTAATGCAGTTGTTGCTATGTAAGATATACTGCACACTGAAAATTTCAAAATAGGGATGTTAAAAAGCTCACCTATTTTTCAACTTACCTATCAGTTGCTTTCTATAGGTACCGTGCAAAACATTACTGAATCTGAATGAACATTACTGCATGTTTTGAAAGTGTATCTTACTGTTGCAGCCCATTTTCTATTTATATTCAGGTCTGCTCTCCCTTTCCATTGCATTTGCTCAGACTTCACAGTAAGACCAACGTTAAAGGGAGAAGTAAAGGAAGGAATGTAAAAATCTCCTAGTTCAGGCTAATGTTGTTGTTCATGTCATCTCATAAGAATTCAGACTAACGTAAAGGAATGCTAAAACTCTACTAACCTCCATGTTATTTAAGCCAGTGTCTCCAACTAACTGACAGTTCCATCTCATCCCATACTGGGCAGGATACAGGAGCAAGGATCTTGTGCATCATGCCTGGATATATCCATACATCTCCACTACACTTTCCCTCTCAGAACTTCAGGGGCAACTTCACCCATTTCCCTCAAATTCACCCTTTCTTTGCACTCAGTATATTTCATCAAGGTTTCTAAAGGGATCCTAACACTTTTATTGTAACACTGTCTTATGAAATGGTTATTAGTTTCGATACTAACAGAGCTCGTAAAGTGCTGGATGATTGAGATTGGAAAGCAAATTCTATCTGGATCTGATCAAATATCTCTCTGTAGCAGGATGCTATACAATTTAAATATAATTTTTCCTATTCCCATATCTAAAATTGAAAACCATTACAGTCTAGATTATGTAAGCCTTACTCACACAAACAGTCCAAAAGGGACTATCTGTATAGGTCAGTGGTGAGCAACCTGCGGCCTGTCAGGGTAATACATGCATATATTATCTTGAACCATGAATACATTTTGAAAGTAGGGGGAAATCTAGGGCAGTGGTTCCCCTGGGGGGCCATGAGCAGCTTTCAGTGGGACCTCCAACCATAGACAGTGTTAGACTTACTGGGTCCCAGGGCAGAAAGCCAAAGTCCCACCGCAAGGGGCTGAAGCCTGGGGCCCTGAGCCCTGCCACCAGGGGCAGAAGCCAAAGCCTGAACAACTTAGCCTCACAGGGGCCCCTGTGGCATGGGGCACCAAACAATTGCCCTGCTTGCTACCCCCTAACGCCAGCCCTGGCTTTTATAAGCAGAAAACGAGTTGTTGTGGCACAGGTGGGCCGTGGAGTGTTTATAGCATATGGGGGAGGGGGAGCTCAGAAAGAAAAAGGTTGAGAACCCCTGAACTAGGATATCTTCAGCATAGAACTAAGGTGTTACCCCCCTCCCGAACAGTTGCAGGAGATCATTAAAATAATCCGCGTTCACTAATCCTGTATGTGCTCTCTTTAAAACATCTCCACTTCAGCTATTCTCCTCTGATTCAATATGCTATGAGCCTTTGGGAAGGCTCATGTAAGTGAAGAGCAAAACTTTGTGTGACATGGAAAGTAAACTTCCTGCATTAAGAGGAAAAAATCTTATAAAATGCTGATTAATGACTAATAGCTTTATGGACAGAGTGAAAGAAAGAATTGTTGTAATAATCTTTCAGTATTTCTCCTCTTTCCATTCCACTCACTCTTCTGCACCCTCCACTTACTAGATTCATGGTTGCCTGTGCAACCTTAATTTGGTTTCCTTGTGCTTCCAACCTATTCACTCAATAAAGCAATGATGCCATAGAAAAAATAGCATGTGATCATGTGATTAACCATCATAATGAATATGCACAGGGTGGCCAAATCCGAACTTTTGAGTGCCTGGCTTTGCAACCTAAACAACATTCTTTTAACATAGCAACAGAGGGTCCTGTGGCACCTTTGAGACTAACAGAAGTATAGGGAGCATAAGCTTTCGTGGGTAAGAACCTCACTTCTTCAGATGCAAGTAATGGAAATCTCTAGAGGCAGGTATATATCAGTGTGGAGATAACGAGGTTAGTTCAATCAGGGAGGGTGAGGTGCTCTGCTAGCAGTTGAGGTGTGAACACCAAGGGAGGAGAAACTGCTTCTGTAGTTGGATAGCCATTCACAGTCTTTGTTTAATCCTGAACTGATGGTGTCAAATTTGCAAATGAACTGGAGCTCAGCAGTTTTTCTTTGGAGTCTGGTCCTGAAGTTTTTTTGCTGTAAGATGGCTACCTTTACATCTGCTATTGTGTGGCAGGGAGGTTGAAGTGTTCTCCTACAGGTTTTTGTATATTGCCATTCCTGATATCTGACTTGTGTCCATTTATCCTCTTGCGTAGTGACTGTAACTGATTGAACTAACCTCGTTATCACAGAGAAGGAAGAAGCTGCTGGCACTATGTGCTTGGTCCAGGAGGTGGTCTTGGGGAGCCCAGCCCTTCTCTCTCTTCCCTGCCTTTTGCAATGGGAGGCTCCTTCCCCATGTGATGCTCCCAGAAGGGAGAATGGATGGCTGAAACTACGTGCTGGGTGCAGGGAGTTATGGGGAAAATCGACTTGGCTTTCTTTTGCCTCCCTCCCCCACAAGTCAGGGGACCTCCTGCTCTATGTCAGGCCACCAGAGTGAAGTAGGTGAATTGTGACTCGGGCCATGTATTGGATTGAGATGGGTTATGGGGGATCTTGGCTTGGCTCTCTCTTGCCCCTCAGAGTTGGGAGAGCTCTGGCTCTATACCACTCCCCTGAGGAAGGAGAAAATGGAAGTCTGTGGAAGAAGGATTATTAGGGGAACTTAGGCTGGCTGTCTTCCCCACATCTCCCACCTACAGCTGGTCTGGCAGCTCCCAAGCATTGCCAGAGCAGTTCCTTCTGCTGCCACTGTTTTGGTAGTGACACAGGCCAGACTTTTCAGAGTGTTCAGTGATTTTGACAGGCTACCAAAATTTCCCGACAAGCCCAGGTGAGAACTGACAGTGATTTTTGATACTTTGCCATTTTGCTAAATCTGAATTCAATTTCATAGGACAAAGAAAAGGCACTTCAGAAGCCGGGTGGGGGGGGTGGAGGGAGCGTTTCCCAGATGAATATAAGACCTGCTGTAAACAATGAAGGTGTTGATGTTTCACAGTGAAAAGGCCCCAGGAATCCTTTATAATGGAGAGTATTATGCATCCTAAATAAAGGAGTCCTGACCAGATCCCCCTACAACAGGCAAAAGCAGGTTTGTGGGCAGCTGTAGGAATGAAAAGGTATGAGGCTGTTGTTTTGAGAGAGAACTGTATATAAGATACCTCATTATAATTTGGGACTGTTAAATTAATAGTTCCATATGACTCAGATCAGTTGTCAGATTGCAGTTGCTAAAATAAAAAAGAATTTCATGTACAGTCTTTGGGCAATTACACATACACTTTTAATAGCAAATACAACATGTTTTCTTCTGCCTTCTAAATGTTTAATATAATCAATGGATGTGAGCTGTTCTACACAACTTGCAACATTAAAAAAAAAAAACCAAGAAGAACCTCACTTTTTCAGATTTCATCCTTGGCGCTAATCTACGGATTATGCTCCACTCTGAAATAGCACTTGTTGCTGATGGAAACTGTCAATGACTTTGCATTGACAAACTGCCACCAAAATGCTCCTGATGTGATTACTTCCTGCAGTCGTTAACTTCATAGCCCCCTAGCTGAAAGGAGGAGGATGCTGTCCAAGGCGGACAGGAAAAGACAGGCAGAAATAGCACTCAGCAGGAGCAGCCAAAGTGAGGATGGGTGGGAACAGGTGACAGCCTGCATACTCTCTTTCTCTCTCTCTGCTACAGGGAAAACACTGCACTGTAGGGAATTTCAGGGGAAATCACTGTGACTGGAAGTTGGACGGGCAGGGCTATACAAGGGTAAATACACAGGAAGGTGAAAAAGGGTGTAAAGCAGGCCCCTGGCCTTCTTTTACACCTCTTGTTTGTCAATTTTCTTGCTACAACCCACTCTCCCACTTCTCATCCTGTAACTTACATCAGTTTACACTCAGTGGCCTTCATTCACTTTAGGGTCTATGCTGGAAGATGCTGGAGGAAACTAGCAGTGAGTCCCAAGTGGCAGAGTCCATCAAAAGAAAAGTCAAAGGGGCACCATGGAGGATCCAGGATCTAGACAGTGCCCCGCAGAACAGGAGGATATGCTGGAGGACAAGGGGCTGTGGCCAGGGAGCCTGGGGATATGCTGATTCAGCACTGCCTGAACTTAAAAGCTGCCTTCTCTGGTGAAGCCCCTAAAGGAAGTGACAGTGTAAACATTGCCTTCCCTCCCACATACATGATATTCCCCTTGTGGGCAATTGTTCCCTGTGGTACAAAGGTGTGCAATATGCACCTCCCTGATTAGCATTAGTGAGTCAAATGCTTTTACCCCAACCTATCTCAATTTACACAACGGTAACTACCACAGCCATATAAATTCGGCGCTTCCAGTACAACACAGAAAAGAGGTGGGGGGGATGAAAGAAGAACTTCAGCAAACCTTAGGCTCTCTCAATACCAACAGCTCATGGAGGGAAATTAGACTAAGACCAAATATACACAAAATACACCAGACTGCCAGAAGCTGGGACTGGATGACAGGGGATGGACCTCTTGATAAATTGCTTTGTTTTGTTCATTTTGTCAGAAGCACCCGGTACTGGCCACTGTTGGAAGACAGGATAGTGCGCTAGATGGACCATGGGTCTGACCACTTATGGCCATTCTCATGTTCTTATACACAAAACTTCTCTTTGTCTTTTTCTACAATAGCTTAAAAATGTAATATTCTCAAGCAACAGGAAAGTCTGAATTATTTATTGGGCATTGCTGTATATTTGTCACAGATATTTTTCTGTCACTATTTAAAACCCAGTAGAACTCCACATGCTAAGTAAGGTACTGCAATAGAGATTGAGAAGCAACAAAGATTGAAATATTGGTTTAAAATAATTAACACAACAAATAAATCCTGTTGGACTTTTTAAAAAGAACTAACAGTAATGCACTGAATAATTGATTCGTCATGCTCTAAGCATTTGACTTACATTTTAAAGAGACAAAAATAATTATGAAAATGCAAAAGATGCACAAAATAGCCAGAAAGATAATATTAAAAACTCTGATTGCTTTCTGACAAATACTTTTTTGAAGTTGTAGCTCAGTGTTTAACCCTGAAATCATAAAAGATCTTTTTTGCAGCTGATTTATATAGCAACATAAGAAAACTAGTATAGAGAATAAATAATCTACATTAGTACATATACTCTGTGATAGAGAAGTATGAATAGGAACTTCCTTGGTGAGTTCATTGCAAGTTTGGGGGGCACAGGGAGAGAACAAACAGGTGTGATAATCCTGTGTGAAAAGCACTCTTGCTTTAGACTTTAAGGGAGAAATGGTAAAAAGAGAGCTGTATGGCACTTGCTTACCTCTCACAGCGTGGTCCTGCATACCCAGGAGGGCATTCATCGCATATTAATCCATGACTTCGGTCTAAATGACATGTTGGGCTAAAGCTACGTTGTTGATGTTGGGCAAGAACAGGGACAAGGAGGAAACATAAAAACAAAATCATTAGTGTTTTAGTTCCCTTCCCTCTTCAGAAAGCATTACTTTGAAAACAGAGCACAGGGAAAGTCCTTCTGTTCTAGCACATGGAGTTTAGGATTGGCTCCAGGCAATAGAAACTGGAATGACTCTGCTATTTCTACCGACACTGGATATAGCACAACTGATGGCACCATCCCAATGTCATGTTATTATGGGACGTTAGCCTTTCACTGAGTCAGTACACCATTAAAAAGCAGGAATGTACAGCTGCTTGTCTGAGCCCCTGAGGGCCTGGCAAAATATGAAACCTCGGACTATGCTCTCCAGCTAAATGTCTCTGGTACTGAAGGACAATTGTTTGGAAAGCTCGGTTAACATAGTTTACATGAAGCATAAAAGAAACCCAACGCACAAAAAGAGAAGGGGGCGGGGGGACGGCTAAAGGAAAATATTTGGTAAAACTTCCAACACAATTCAAGATTAAAATTCTGCCTGAGCTTTATCAGAGCAAATCCAGTGGCAATAGCAGTATCAACAAGCCATCCAGTCACACTGCAATTTCAGAATGGTCTGCAGACTACTGAGCTTTACTTCATGTATATTTTTAGCTGTGGTTTTATATAACAGAGGTAATAGTCAGGTCTTGGCAATGCAGTTATTTGCATGCTTACAACCCTTCTTTGATGGTGTTTTACCCTGGCTGTGTTCCTCTGCCCTGTAGCATTTTGTTTTCTATGTTTTTCCACCCTGTTACATGATTGACACACTGTAATGAGGTAATCTGCTGGCACACAGAAAGATATAAACAGTTTTAGAACAACAGGAGATCCATTGCTTTACCACTTTAAAGCATTCTTCTGTTTCAATTATAGATTAATTTAATTCTATTTATAACCACTCTGGCTGCCACAGGACACACCAGTGGTCCAGCAGCCTTAGGACAAAGCTCCATGAAAAGAATGAGTGCAGTGAGGTTAGTAAACGTGAACAAGGATTTGTAATTTTCTCTTTTTTCCCCTGGGGGTAGGTATTGTTTACACTATTATGAGCCATGTATCAAACTGTGATCTAGAAATGTGAATCTAGAAATCTGTGAGAAGCCAAAAGAACTGCATAATAATGAATTCATTCCTATAGAAATTGACATTTCAGAGTTGTGATGCCTTTTATTGCCTATGTAATGCACCTTTATAGTCATGTGAAACCGGCTCATGTTACATAGTTTAGCAGCTATTTTATTACAATATATTAATATATAGAAATATAGAAGTAATAATAAAATTAGTAGTATAAACATAATATTTCCACACTTTTAATTATCAGAAAAATATCACTCAGATCTGTTTTTTTCAAGTTTTCTTTTTGTGACTTAAAATAGCTAAGTCTGAAGACCTGCTCAGAAAATCCTTGTATAGATGTTGTTGAGTTGTACCAGACACATTTTACTCGGATTTAGAGTGAGAGGTAGGAATGTCCAATTAATCATGTAATTTGATGAGTTGAATAATCTTTAGACTTTTGTATGTACATAATACATACTCTGGCCACTTCCTAGGTTCTTGAAAACTAAATCATGTGATGCAAAAAAAAAAGTGGATTAAATTATATTTTAAAAACAGAAATTGTGTGTTAACTGTATGCTCAGAGAGCAATGCGGGTGAGGTAATATCTTTTATTGGCCCAACTTCTGTGGTGAGAGAGACAAGCTTTCGAGCTACACAGAGCTCTTCTTCAGGTTTGGGAAACTGAAAATAGTCAAAGTGCTGAAGAGCTCTATGTAAGCTCGAAAACTTGTCTCTCTCACCAACAGAAATTGATCCACCTCACCCACTTCGTCTCTATAATATCCTGAGACAGACACAGTTACAACAACACTGCGTACAAGAGTGTGCTCAAGCAGATTTGGTGAATCAATATCCATGAACCTCAAGATTTTAAGCAAATTTTAGGTACATAAGTAATTGGGGAAAATTATGTGTCAGTGAAGAAAGGCAGAAAGTTGCCGGAATTGTTTTGATCTTTCTTCTGAGCCACCTTTGAAGGAATTTTGTTGTTACTTTCTGAATGGTTTACAGGAGCCAGACCATGAATACCAAAAAAATGCCACCAAATAAAGCCAAGTTATATTGACATAAAAGCAGTAATGATGAAAAAATGAATATTTTAAGCAAACCTCGTAATATGCCTTAGTGCAATAGACATTCTCACTATTTTATTTTATTTTAATATGATAAAACACATTTACAGCTGGGTCTGAACAGTAAAATTAGAGCCCAGACTTCCACCACAACAAAAAAGTCTGGGAATGTTGGGAATATCTACAGTTTTGGCTCTACCCATTTTAGAAATACGAGTCTTTTGCAAAATTTGATTCCAGATTTGGATTCCAAACACTTCCTTCCTCCACCACAGCTTAGGAGTGAACAAATGGCATTCTGGTTTGGGCCCATATCTTTAAGGAAAAAATCTCAGTATAGAAAGAAGAGCTTTCATCATCCGGTGGTAAGAAAAGCATATTGCCAGTGAGTAAACTATCTGATATAGGCATTTTGTTACAAACATTTTGCCAGTGAAAACTAACCCCATCACAAGATTTGATTTAGGCCACTACACTCTTGCACAATATAAAATCCTGGTACTGTTTTTATAGCACTCCCCTGGTTAACTGAGGGCAGGACTGTACTCCAGGATATATTGCTACAGTAGGGAGCTCTACTTCAGTCTTCTACTTCCACTCACGTAGTGGGGAGCTCCTCATGCTGTTTATGCAGCAGCTGCTACTGCAATCTTATCACATGTGAGCATGAGCATGGAGCCAAGTACAAGTAACATGAATGAGGCCGGGTATGTCTATAATGCAATCATGGGGTGTGATTGCAGCTTGAGCCAACATACAGGAGCAGCAAAGCTGTGGCAGCATGCCCGGTAGGGAGAGCTAGCCATGTGAGGAACTACTCAGAGTTCCAAGGCATGGCTGAATAGCCCATTCTGAAAAGCATGCTGGCCTGGCTTCACTGTTCTGGGAACCAAGCTAACTAGATTAAAGCTAGCTCAGGTATGCCTACTCAAGCTGCAGTTACACCCAGTGATTGCAATATAGATATCTTTTTATTAGAAGCAGCCCGTGGAGTGCTCAAAACTATGTGGTTATGGGAAACTGAGGCCCATAGGGCAATTTGAGGGTTCAATACAAGGAAAAGCAAAAGATGCTCTGTATAAATGTGTGTGCTAGACAGGGGTAAGGGTGCAAGAAGCCCTTCCACTGCAGTACACCCACGCTAGAGGAAGACAATCTACTGGCTCTGCTGGAGAGTACTAGGTGACATGCCAGTACTAGTGGTTCCAGGGGGATCATATCTGGGCCAGGTAGGTGTAGAGCCATGTACACTGAAGAGCACCACCACCAGGACAATGCTATGCTGTTGAGAGGGAAAGTTGTACACCACTTTCCCCCAGGATCTCCACACACTCTTGGTCTGACTTACAATGAGCTGTGAATGTGGAAGAAAGTCACTGAAGTCAACAGAGTTAGAGTGATGTAAACAGAGCAAAAACTAGATCACCTATGCTTTATGCAGGCAGATTGCCGTTCAGGTGATGCCCTCCCTCCCTGATCCCTGCAGAACTTTGCCCCATAAAGAAATCATTTAGCCCTAAACTTCTTATGAAATGATCATCATCTGTCTCCTAAATATGAAAGCAGATTGGAGATTGACTTAAAATCTTCAACATTGGGCTCCTAAAATGCTGGTGACACTAACAATGACACTTTGCTGCAAGAGGGCCACAATCAGCCTGTGGTTGGAATATGCTAAAGAAGTTAATTTGAACCCATATATTTATTTTAAAATACACCTTCACATGTGAGACAAGCAGAATAGGAGAGTCAGAAGATCCAATATGAAGGTGTGAGAGTAGAACTTTACCTGGACTACACGGTATCAATAAAATTTTGGTATTTTGAACTGTCAGGACATTGCACTGGCTAAACCCAGTGAACTGTTTTTCAAAGCACACAGTCTACTGAATTGCTTGTACTTAAGCATCACAGAGAAATATTTGTAGTTACCAAAACAATAGTGTTCTTCCCCACTAATCATGATTTAACAATCTCACCAATATTTTTCAACATTTAACAATACAAGTTCATTGTAAGTATTCCAAGAAGTATTTATAAATGAGTTAGATTATCTTGACTTGCAAGTTACAAGGCTGAATTCAACTGAGAAAATTCTGTTCTGTATATCAGACTGTAAATGAATCAGCAGCTACCACGAGCTATTTGAATTCCAATTTAAAAGAAAAAGGCAGAAGGAATCTCAGCCAGATTAGTTATCCAACTAGTATACAGAAAGTTAAAAAAACAATTTCAACTCCTAAGAAAAACACATACAAAATCTGTAATTTCAGCTTTCTATTTAAATGGATAGCTATTATGTAGGTGTAGGGGAGGGCAGAGTGGGAAGGGGGACTTTAATAAAAAGGAATACTGATTAGTGGTGAGAACAGAGGACTGAGAGTCAAGAATTTTAGATTTTACTTCTGGCCCCAGCCTTAACTAGCATAGTAACTAAAGCTACTCAGCTGTTCTATGGCACTGTTTCCCATCTTTAAAGTGGGACTAATACTTACCTGAGGTCATATGATATTTATTAATGTTCATAAAACCACTGTGAGACAATATTCTACAGCACTGGTTGGCCCAAAATGAGGCAGTAGCAGTACTATAAGATTCCATGGTTTAGATCATTATTGTACAATATTATAGTTGTTTTTATTTTAAATAAGGGGCATTTGGAGATCCTCATCCAAAAGAGCAAGAGCACTCAACACAAAAATAACACAATTTATTAAATGTATGAAAAAATTATTGTTATACAGTAAATATGCATCTTACTTGTTAGAAGGTATAGTTAATGGGCAGGCACACAACTGGCAGTCTTCATTTGTCCCTTTAGTAGGATCACCATAGAAACCAGGAAGACATCTATCACAGTATGGGCCACCTGTATTGTACTTGCAGTCCTGAATAGCAGATGGAAAGTAGAGAATGTCAATTCAATCTCACAATCAAAGAACCTAGCAATGGAAAAGACCTTGTAGTCATCTAATCCATTCTCCCATTAGTGCAGGGTTGTTCCCTACAGTACATGTTCTACTGCTTTGCTGTTTAGCAGGGAACTAACTCTTACAATCAGTGGTTCAAAGAAACATTTATGTTCATGTTCTTTCTGGAGAGATTTTCTTAGCAAAATGAAAAGAGTATTTATATCTCCTTGTTTTTTGTTTAGATCTGGCATATTTTAAAGGGGCCTGATGCACTTAGCAATGTGAAAAGGTTTATTATTGTAGCCTTACTCTTATACCTTATACTCTTGATGAAAAATTAAAGGGTTCAGATGCTGATCTCACATATACAGCACACAATGTATCAGCCAGTCATTTGCAAATAACTATCAGTTGCACATCTAAGTACAGTCACTCATTTTACAAGGTCTGTGGCTGGCAATCCATTCTATTTTGGATCAGAAGATGACCTCTGGTAATTTATTACTTATGCTATATAACAGGATCAGTGTTATGATTTGCAGGTAGAAGTAAGAACTGAAATTCCCTTCAAATCTTACTTCTAATTAGAAAGCAGAAACTGGCCCCCCCAAACATGGAATCTCAATCAACCATGTGTGCTCCTTTGTTAGTGAGTGACTTATCCAATCCCTGGCTCTACAGACCATGGAGGTCCTTGGTTGCACTCACAATTTGCCCCTACCTTCTTCTGTCAAGAGCATAACTTTTCCCATTGAGGGTAATTCACATTGAGAGCTCTTAGATTTTGCTCAATATTTATTGTCCCTCCATCTTCTCCTTGATCGACCATGACCTTGGACACCATAAGCATGTCCTTGCAGGAGACAATTAGCTGGTCTGTCTTCTGTCATTCTAACTACATGACCTGCGCCCTGAAGTTGTTGGTATTTCACTACATTTACTATATCTGGTTCTCCATAGACCTTTGACAGTTCCTTATTAGAACTTCTCCTCCATACATCGATTCTCCCTTTTTGGCCCAAAAGTTCATCTCAACACTTTATTTTTCAAAGTATTTAGCTATGATTCTTCCTTCTTAGTCAGTGTTCAGGTCTCACATCCACATAAAACAAGGTCTTGTATATCTGAAGCTTGGTCTCTCTCAGTAGTAGTTTGGAGCTGAAATTTTTTTGCTGAGAAAGGTAACAGGCATTCCTGCTCTGAAATCATGCCTTAATTTCCTCACTCACCATACTGTTATTGGTAATTAATGCTCCTAGGTATTTAAACTGTCTAACTGGTTTATATCTATGATTATAGACTGCTACATAAACTTGCCCCTTTTCCTCTCATCAGCTCATAAGCATATATTTGCTTCTTTCTTCATCAATCTTAAGACCCATTTTTCTTGCTGCTTCCTTCAAATCTCCCGTCATACTTTGAACATATCATCTGTCTCTCCTATGATAGCCAAGTCATCAGCATATCCAAAATGTTGGGGTAGGCCATTTCAATTTATCCCATTCTGAGAATTTTGCAATGATCATACCACTTTTTCCTACAGCCACATTTAAGACAAAGAAAATGCAGTAGATCTAATCTACCTGGATTTCAGTAAGGAACCTGACACAGTTCCACATGGGAAATTAGTTAAATTGAGAAGATGGGGATTAAGATGAGAACTGAAAGGTAGATAAGGAACTGGTTAAAGGGGAAACTACAATGGGTCATACTGAAAGATGAACTGTCAGGATGGAAGTTACTAGTGGAATTCCTCAGGGAACGGTCTTGGGACCAATATTGGTTAACATTTTTCTTACCGGCCTTGGCATAAAAAGTGAGTTTGTGCTAATAACATTTGCGGATGACACAAAGTTGGGAGGTATTGCTAATACAGAGGAGGACTGGAATATCATACAAGAAGATCTGGATGACCTTATAAACTGGAGTAATAGAAATGGGATGAAATTTAATCATGCGAAGTATAAGATCATGCATTTAGGGACTAACAACAAGAATTTTTGCTCTCAGTTGGAAGCAACACAGGAGGAGAAAGACCCAGGTGTATTGGTTGATGCAGCCATGAAAAAGGCTAATGCAGTCCTAGGATATGCTAGGCAAGGCACTTCCAGTATAGATAGGGAGGTGTAAGTATCATTATTAAGGATATGATTTGGTCACAGATTCTTTAATGGACTTTAATGGACCTCCACGACTTCTTCAGCTTCAGACCTGGCTGCAGGAGCAGCTCCCACTGCAGGAGCAGTGGCTGGCGCTGGGTCACTCTGCAGTGGCCAGAGCAGCCCCCTGCAGCTGGAGCAACAGCCCTGGAGTAGCAGCCAGGGCTGGGATTGTTTCTCTCCCCACCCCCCCAGGTATTTTAAATAAAAGTTAGGGACAGGCCGCAGGCTTCTGTGAATTTTTGTTTGTTGCCCATGACCTATCTGTGACTTTTTCTAAAAATGCCCATGACAAAATCTTAACCTTAAGATTTAGTGATACAAGGCACTGGTGAGACCTCATCTGGAATACAACTGGGTGCAATTCTGGTCTCCCATGTTTAAGATGAAGATGATTTCAAACTGGAACAGGTGCAGAGAAAGGCTAGTAGAATGATCCGAGGAATGGAAAACCTACCTTATGAGACAAGACTCAAAGAGCTTGGCTTGTTTAGCCTAACCAAAAGAAGGCTATGGGGAGATATGATTGAAATCTATAAATATATCAGAGGGATAAATACTAGCGAGGGAGAGGAGTTATTTAAATTAAGTGCCAATGTGGACACAAGAACACATGGCTATAAACTAGCCATCAACAAGTTTAGGCTAGAAATTGGGCGAAGGTGTCTAACCAGAGAAGTGAAATTCTGGAACAGCCATCTAAGGGGAGCACTGGGGGCAAAAAAACCTATCTTGTTTGAAGACTGAGCTTGTTAAGTTATGGATGGGATGATAGGATGGGACTGCCTACAATTTTATGTGGCCCATCGGCAACTGCCATTAGCAAAAATCCCCATTGGCTAGAGATGGGAAGGCCTCTGAGTTACTACAGAGAATTCTTTCCCAGGTGTCTGGTTGGTGGGTCTTACCCATATGATCAGGGTCTAACTGATCACCATATTTGGGGTTGGGAAGGAATTTTCCCCCAGGTCAGATTGGAAGAGACCTTGGGGGTATTTTGCCTTCCTCTCCAGCATGGAGCATGGGTCATTTGCTGGTCTAAACTAGTGTAAATTTTGAAGTCTTTAAACCATGATTTGAGGATCTCAGTAACAGCCAGAGGTTGGGGGTCTATTTCAGGAGTGGGTGGGGGAGGTTCTGTGGCCTGCAATGTGCAGGAGGTCAGACTAGATGATCACAATGGTCCCTTCTGACCTTAAAGTCTGAGTCTATGAGGACCAGGAAAAATGCATCTCCCTGCCTTAATCCAGTACTGATGTCAAATGGGGATGGGATTTCACTTCCTACTTATATTCTACTTTTTGAACCACAAATGCAAGTTATCCAATCCTTATGATTTTGTCAGGATTCATATGCTTTCTTAAAGTGTATAAAAACTATTTGTGTGTTGTGATCATACTCCCACCTTTTCTTAAGTACCTGATGAACTGAAAATATTTCATCCACAGTGGATCTATTTTTTCAGAATCCACAATAATAATTTCCTTCTATCTCCTCAACGTACGAAGTAAGTCTATCTAAGAGTATCAAAGGCATGATTTTATAGGCTGTAAGGAGGAGGGATATACCATGATAGTTCCCACATTCCATTTCGTCTCCCTTTTTCAAAATAGGATACATTACCATCTCCTTCCATCCTTCTAGAATTTTTTCATACCTCCAAACCAACAAAAAGGGGTTTGCAAACATTATGATTTACCTTATTCCGTTCTGTTTTTAATAATTCAGTGGGAATGTTGTCAAGACCTGGTGCTTTATTATTCCTGAGTTGTTTGTGACTGGCTTTAGTAGTAATAAAGGAATCTTACACAAACACATTCAGCATCAAAAGTACCTTATTACCAATGTCCATCAGTGGGCTACACATTAAATGATGTATACATACAATATTTACAAATTCATACACAAATTTGCAAATTCTTTGATCTTTGCCAGAATCAAAGGCCCACCAGCAGGCACATCAGCAGAATATATTACCTTGTATCATTTAATTAACATGCCATCTACCCTGGCATTTCTTGACTTCCTAAATGACCTGTAAAGACAAATGCCTCCCATGCTGAACAAATCTTTCCTTTCCTGCTGTGTATTGAAGTTCCATCTTCAGCTCAGCAACTTAATTTTCAAGCACCTATTACTTTCTTTTAGCCTTCCTTTTTGGCACACCCATTCACCAGTTACCCTTCTCACCAGCACCTGTTCCATCCTACACAATACTGCAATCAACGTGAAATGCAAAGACAGAACAACTGTAAATTGATATAGCAACTCTATGCCATATGTGATGTTACAGATGTGCATAGTTATTTTTAAAAGCTTAGGCTGAAGAACCATGCAGCAAATTAAAAAGGCCAACATGAAAGTCATAAGTGATGTTCATGGAATGGATTTTATTTAATAGGAAAGTGGCCAGGACCAGATGAGGCGATGTATACAGTATAACAATGTTGCCAATAGATACCAGTGATGTTATATCTAAGGTTCAGATAGCACTCAAAACATTCTACTGTTTGTCCTGGAGCTCACACAATAAAATTTCTGTCAGAGTACAGAATAATACCCAAGACCCTCAATATAACTTTGCTAATGCATAAACATTAACACTGCTATATACGAAGAACCTATGTCTTATTTAAACTAAGGCCCCTTTAGCCTGACAGAGCAGAACGATTGTGCACTGCTGCCCTCCCTCTGGATTTCTGTCAGAGAGAGTCATGCCCATTGTTAGTTTACGCTAGCAGAGGATAGTGAGAGGAGATATTAAATTAACATATTTCTGGCCACCATGATCCTTCCAGTCATCTTCCGATTCTTCCAGCCATCTCTCCATCCTTGCCTATTCCTAGCTATGGTCCTCATGGTGTGTGCCCCATTTATAGATGATTGAAGAAACAATGAAGGTCAGTTTCCCAAAGGATTCTGGTAACCATACTATCACCAACACGAATACATTCAAAACAAAATCTCAGAGCGCCTATTTTCTCCTAACTTACTAGTGGGGATTTAATATTCCATTACAAATATTGTATGCTGCAGTGAATATTAACGCCACTGAGTGCTTTTGTTCTTCACAAGGACTAGGTTTAACCAGTCTCCTAATGCTGCATAGTAACTGTGCTCTCGTAACACTACAAAAGAGGATTTCTGCATGTTTAGAACTTGCACTGCTTACCAAAGCAGTTATCATGTATATCACAATGGTAATGTGAATGATATGGCATGCAGCTCTCTGTATAGTTGTTCTGGGGATCAAAGGGCTTTGCAGGTTATTGCAAGATGTGTGTTAGAAATGAGCTTTTTATACAGGACTATGCTGGAGCAGATGATCTGAGCTTTTATCATTAGTCAAAAACATATTTCAGCTGCTTTTCAACCACATTTCAAAGCTTAAGAAGAGTAAAAAGAAGTATCATATCTGTAAATTAGGTGCCTAAATTGTCTGTTGTATTACTGAAAAAACACCATGAATTATAATAAGGAGGCCAAAAGGCTGTGTAAATCTCAATAGAAAGAATTCCTTTGATGTGAAACATTTCTCTCTTTCAGCACTCAAACTTCTCTCTCTTTCACTTCAAAAGCCTTAAGATCCAAACTGAACAGCAGCATTTAACAGCCTGCCTGGATACTAACCAATCTAACTTCACTTAGAGTAAACTTAATGGAAGCCACAAGAAACCCCCAGACAGACTTTTAAGCCCTTCTGTGCCCTCTCTCTCGACAGAATGATACAGTACATGCACAGATAGTACAGTGATGAGCACAGCATAAATGCTTGATAATGTAGGTAAATTAGATATTATTATTCTTTTCAACTGGATATTTTCCAAGTCCTTTTCACTGGTGTGCTAGTCTCACAGTAGTGTTCCTAGAGACATCTGATGGGGAACCTATACGAATCTCCGCCACTGATTTACTGGTGAACATCAAAATCAGTGGACTATACAAGCTCCACAACACTCCATCACTCCCCACAAAGGAGTGTGAGTGAATGATTGGTAGAGAAAAATGAAGAGAGATCCTAGGTTATTGGGTTGTTTTGGCTGAGCAAGTGGATCCAGTCAGCCATGCACTTCTAAGCAAAATAGCTCAGAGCAGCTGACTTACCTTCTGGAGCCTTAAACACTGACCCACTGGCAAGCCTTCCCTTTTCATTCTTTTTAACTGACTCTATCCCATATTGATGTTACAGAGATTGTGGCTGGGAGCTACAATCAGTAATATACTAAATTCTCCCTATCTGTGTAAGGAAAGACAAACCCATATCAGCATAGTCATGAATTTTTCTCATTGCATTTAAAGTGAAGGATTCAAAATGTAACTGTCAGGAGGGTTATGTTTTCCTAGGTACATCTTTAAGACTTAGTGTATAATTAAAATGCTATTCATGGAAAAGCAATTTGAAAAATCCACTGATCCACAAATTAAGGCTATCTTGTTTTATACTGCAAGGCAATTAAACATCCTGTATGGGGGAAAACAGGAAGACCAGCGGTAATTCTAAATGCCAAATTACATTGTAAAAACCCTGAATTTTCATTTTGGACTTTTCCCAGAAGCTTTTTCTTAAGGAAAGAAAAGGGAACATTTAGAAACATGCACAATACGGAGTCTGCTTGAAATTCTACAGGGAAATGAGAGTATGATATCCTACTAAATTGGCACCGGCTCAAATTGTGTTTCTGCAAGACTAATGAAATGAGAAATGTTGTTTCAAGCTTCATGCCATGTCAGAGAATATAAAACTAAAATGCCCTTGAGTTAATCAGAACAGTCTATTCAGCGTAATTCGCCCATTCCTAAAGGCTACAGAGCAGGGTGGAAACAACTGTATATTGGGTAAGATTGTTCTGGATAATAGCGTGGACCTAATTGCTGAATTAGCAGGGAACTGTAGTGAATATATGCATTCTGCAAGAAAAATGATGCTTTCTATTTACTCCGAACCATATGCTTTAAAAACAAAAAAGGTTTCCTGATTTATTAAGCATTTCTTTGAAGCTAGGAGGAGGAAGCCAGCAACAATAGCTTCTTGTCATAATATAACAGAATTTACAGAGTTACCTTCTACAGACAATAAACAGAATAACTCCACAGCAGAAGACAGAGATGGGAGGTGATGGGAAATCTTGCGTGGAAAGCTTATTGATATACTTTGCTCCCTTCCATCACATATCATATGCTGTTGATCCTATTTTACCACTTCAGACTAAAGTGAATAAACCCTTCTTTTTCCCCTTATTTGCAGAAGCTACTTTATCTTGATATAGGGGCATTCAGAAGCAGTTCAATATAAAGATCTCTTCTGTCAAATCACTGCTTCTTTTCCTCAAGTACTTGAGGTCCCAATGGTGGTTAATTCAATTGTATTGGTATATTGAGCAGATATTGGTGCCACCAATCAGGTTACCCACAGGCAGCAGCACTTACCATGCATTCTCCTGTGAGGTCATCGCAGAACTCCGCATGACCAAAGCATGTGCATGGTTCACAGATCCCACCAAAAATAGTGCCGTTCACTCGTCTGTGTCTAGGCCAACAAGACTGCAAGAAAGACAACAAATTTGTCAGACAGTTAGTTGAATTTGATAGACAGGCTCGGAAAATGTATTTGCTAAATGTCTAAAAATATTGAAATATTTCTAGAAAGCTATTCTTCCTGGCACTGTGGCTTTGCACTGACCTTAGCTTTATTGGTAGGTGTGAGATTAGAGGAAGCATTAACTTGATCTTTCTTCTGAAATGGTAAAATAAAGCAGAGAAATGAAGAATGGAAATATGACAGCATCGAAGCAAGAGGTACAGTTTGAAAAATAGCCAGAAGACAAAATACTGAAAGAGAGAGAGAAAAAAGCAAGGACCTTTTTTGAGAAGCTTAACTGCAAACGATGTACAACTAAGATACCCTTCAATCTTTCTTGTTCCAAGTCTAACAGGAGACTGCATTAAATTACAACATAGGCTGAAAACAAAGCATGCTCCTTTATCTGCAAGTTTTATTTCTTCATGCATGTATAATAGTTCCACGACTGAAATTATTTACTTTAAATTTAGATCCAATAAATGCATGACTAGATTTTTCTTAACAAAGGTGGTATCTTACAACTGATTCATCAGCAAAAATTCAGCACTTTCACTTATTCATAATAAGATGTCAGGCAGCAGTCTTACTATATATTTCAAAAATGGCATTACAATTTTCACAATCTATTCTTCATCTATGAAGTTGTTCATGTGATCCAAGGATTTTGCATATTGTAAATAGGTGCATGACATACTATATTGACCTTGAAGAGAGCCAGCCTTATATAAGGTGGGAGTAGCCTTACAGAAACAGAGATAGTTATAATACATTTAAAAAAATGTTTTCCAAACAACCTACAGTTGACAAGTGATCTCATTTCCCCTTTAAGGGGTGTTGCTTTTTATTTTTATGTTTTTTAGTCATGTTCCTGTATAACATGAGATAGCTTTGAAGATTAATTACAAAAGGAAGATTTTCTTTGAGAAACATTCCAGAAAAAGATGTTGGGTTTTTTTGTTGCTGTTTTGTTTTTGGCTAGGCATTCTTAATCAAGATAAACTGTTGATGTCAAATTAAGAACAAAAAGCCTTAACAAACAAAGTTTTTTTTTCTCCTGCTATGCAAGACACATCAATAGGTTCCTGAGCAGCCACCTTCTATGTTCTAATCTTTCCCTCCTTTATAAATTGCATATACAGTTTTTAATTTGTCTGAAAAACTTGATCTAGTCTGAAGGGGCTACCAAGCATGTACCACGTTGTACTATTTAAGGCTGATATTTTCAGACATTCAAGGGATATGGATGCCTAATCCCAGCCTGGTTTGGTGCTGGGACATCCAAGATGAGATTCAAAGCATAAATTGAAGAAACTGCACCGAATAGAGGGAGAGAGTTTATGGGATGAGATTTAAAGAGAGGAAATTACTTCGATTCAGATGATGGGTGCTGAATCCCACATAATCATGGCAGCGCAAGTGAGACACTGACTCCCCACAGTGGAAGACTGGAAGGGAAGTCAGCAAGAAGCCAAGGCCAGGGGGAAGAGTGAGTATGCAAGGAAACAGGTGGATATAAGGTGGGGGGGGACGTGGGCAGAACTAGGTGATTATCACAAGCATGGACATTTTGGGATTTTTAAAAATTGATCCACTTGTGCCCATGCTTCTTGCCATGAACATTTAACTGAACAATTTTCCTTGCCCAAATTCTTGTAGAAAGTGACTTTTAAGCTCATGCATTTGAGTATTCTCCCTGGTGGTGACATCTTTAATATGGGATTGGATACTTTCTAGCATAGCAAGGAAACTGGGTTCCCCAAATGCCTCACTAGAGCATTAGCATGAGTGCAACTAAATGAGCCAGACAAGGGTCTGACCTCACTTTTCAGAACTATTTTTCTTCTTATGATTATTTATATTGCTGTAGTGCCTATTTATCAGTTGTATTGTGCATGCACATGCAACTGCCTTGTATAAACAGGATGAGAGAAAGTTAAATTTAAAATCTGCCCCATATTAGTAAATCTACAGTAGCCTCAGTTCTGAAGAAACAAAGCTTTGGGCAAGGCCTAATGTTGCCAATAAAGAAAGAGGTTAAAGTTCCTTAAAATCCTGTTTAACTGCACTCTCTCAACTGCTATACTCCCTGGGAGATTCAAAGCCCCACCGGCTCCTTCTCACGTCTCCTGATTATAAGAGTCATAGTCATCCAGTCAGGGACCAGAAACAATACCTTGTGATTTTTGTGACCAATCTCAATTAGCCAGCACACTGCTCAGACTTTGAATCTCTAGTACGGAGTGCTCACAACAGTCAATTCAATAAATAAATACAAGGAAATCACGATCTGCTCACTGGCATTCTGTCAGCAGGAATAAAGGCTAAACTTGTCAAACAGAATTTTCCACAGCACATTATTTGCTCAGCACAAAGGCTCCAATTGTGTAATTGAAAGAACACAGGCAGACTGCTGCATCCACGCAGAGCCCCATGGACTCCGCTAGGGCTCTGTGACAGTGTAGCCGTTTACACATGTACTGTCAATTGTAGAATCTAGGTCTTTATGTATGTTAAATCCACAAGGAGTGTTGCAAACGGGCAATAACTGTGAATTGGATATGGAGACAGAATATGAGGGTAATATAGTCTGACTTTCTGGAGCAAGAGAATGGTCTGGCTGGGACACCCTGGAGATCAGAAGATAGGGATTTAGGACTATTAAGATGAGAAGTGGTTAAGGCATGAGTAGAATTTCAGCGAAATCAAGGTAAGTAGGAGATCTGCCAGTGTTCCAAAGTTGGCAGTAGGCAGAATTAGACACAATTGCAGTCAAGGGGCCTCTAAAATTTCTGGCCTTGAGATCAAAGTTAAGGTCTGAATTAAGAAGAGTAATGGAGCAGTCAGAAGCATGAGTGTCCAGGATAATAATGGTGTTTCAGCCAATTGTGCTTCCCCAAGTAATTGTACCTACTGGACACAGGCTGTAAAAGTTGCATCTATCTAGCTAAGCAATGGTCTCATTTGATTTTGTTCCTATCTATATCATTTTGGAAGTGATATGAGCTTCTGTGAATTCCTTTAGGCCTTCTTTCTAGATTAGTATTACTAGCCGCAGCAAAAAGCAAAAGCATTTGGCATGAAACAAGACTCAAAGCCCTAAATATCATATAGAAGCATGGGGTGATTTAAAGAAAAAGAGAGTTGACAAGCAAATGCCTAGAGTGTCTGTGTAAATGGCATATTGTTTGTAGTTTTGTGAAGCACAGCATCTTGGTGTTTGAAACCACTTCCTTAGAGGCATAGCTTTTGAAGACTTTTGTGCTCCAATCTACCTCAAGCCATGCCTTTCTTAGTTAAGCATAAGTGTATGTGTGTGCATGCATTAAGGGTGCATTAGTGAGCTTGTATGAACATATGCATGTTCAGAGATCATATGTATGTTACTCCTCTAACCTTCAACAAGACTGAACAAAAGGAAAAACCTGAACAGTTCTCATGCAAAGAGCCTGGGGAAACAAAAGTGGGAATTCAGCTACACTCAGACCATGACTACACTGCAGCCAAGTCTATAGTACGAGTGCTTTGCCAGTATAGCTATACTGGTATATTGTACCAGCAAGGTGTTCCTAGCATGGCTGCAACATATACCAGCAAAACCGTCCTTTTGCTGGAATAGGTAATTCTGGCCACACAGATGGAAACAAGCTATCCTGGCAAAAGAATGTGTTTTGCTGTTTAACTGTATCTACTTTAGGGCTTTTACTGGCGCAGCTATGTCTGTCAGTGATCACACCTCTTCATCTCCTTCACTGACATAGCTATGCCATCAGATGTCTGTAATCCAGACATGGCCGAAGTCTGATAATGGTTGATACCAGCTCATGCTCACAAATTATAAGATTATTGCCAAGCAATATCTTACATACACGTGTAATGTCTCTAAATCTTGCAGTTGCAAAACAAATGATCTGAAGAGCACAAGAAAATCTTCTAGAGAAATACTTTTCCACTCCATAACGTGGAAATCATTGTTGGGGTCTAAAATGTCATCTCTGAAATACTATCAAATATAATCAGTCTGTTGCTTTTGAATTAGGGTAACTACACAAGGGACCAAACCAGATTTACAGAAGAGGCACTTGGGAATCAAAAGTTATGTTTTGCAAATATTTAGGGAACTTTGGAAATTGTAATAATCAAATAATAATAATAATAATAATAATAATAATAACAACAACAACAGCCACAAGACTGCAACTTGAAATTTCAAGCAGCAATTTCCCATTCGATCCAAAATCCAAGGGAAAGTGAATCTATTAAATGGAATGGCTCAGTTGCTATGTTGCATTAACAGGCAGCTCCAATAGACTGCGACATTAGCACAAGTGATTTGCACTGAAATATATCTGTCAGCTCCAGATGAATACTCACTTCACAGGAGGTACCACCATACCCTGGAGGACACTGACAAACCTCCACAGCAGACGCCACCTTCCTACCAGTTGAATAACGATCAGCAGCTTCAAGGCTAACCCCACTCAACCTGAGTTTAGATTAACAAAAATAAAATAGTTAACTCACAAACCAAGTATAGAAGGCAGATCAGTACACTTGGATGCAACTAAAAGGGGAGACTCAGTGTGCTGCTCTCATTTACTTGCTTAAATATAGGAAGGCATTCATATGTATCCACTGTCTCTAGTTCCTAGCCTAATGTCTGCAGGCTTGTCGCTATTTCTGTTCATCATGTGAAGAAGAATATGGTCATCACACACTTGAAAACTCACAATACTGTATCTGTAGGAGGAAGGCTATTCTTGGCACGCAAGTTGCATGCTTTAGCTTCCATTACAGATGTACATATAAATAGGCTGCTTGTCGCAAATGAAGTAGCAAAGAATTTTACACTGTGAAATCACTTTCTCCTGCTTAAAACATTACATTACTGAGCTTTGATTATGGGACATTTTTCTTCTGCAGATTTGCCCTTTTGAAAAAGATTTTAACTTATCAGCTCTGTGCAGGAAGAATTCTATACCTTGCACATGAGAAAGAGTCATTAGTTCCAGTTCTCCAAATGCCACAAAAAGAGAAGAGACACACACAGGAAGTTTCTATTGTTTCCATAATCTTGCAGCAGAAAATTGAAAGAATATGTTAAGTCTACCTCTCTTGGAATTGTTTTGGCATCTCAACGATATGGCTGATATTTATCTCAGTGGCAACTAGCTCTAAAACCCCTCACTAGTAACTTTCTTTCTATTCCTTTGAAAAAATTAAGGAGCCAAATAATCATCATTTTACTCAGTCAGAGAAAATGCTCCAATATTCCATGCTCTCCGTAAATGATTTGGCAAAACTTTAAGTATTATTTTTATTATTTAAAAAAACTTCACTCAAAAACGTATAAACCATCAAGTCAAGAAAGTACATCATCACAGCTGACAGCTATTTTAATAGTAATTTGAGTTGTAAATGACCCCATCTCCTTGCACACTGTGACAGACTGCGCACATTTTTTGGTGAGTCCTGGAAGGGACCATGCATCCCTGCTGTACCCTGTTTCAGAGATATCCCTCTGGCAGATAGCATGCTTGGATTTGTGGGGTTGATTCTCAGCCAGGCCTCAGAGCATAGGCATAGTTTGGGTGGGGAAGGGGACAGGAGGCTGCTGCCCCCGAAAACTGCAGCCTGGGAAAGGCACAGAATATCTCCCCCCCTCCACCCCCCCCACACACAACTGTGGCCCCATTGGCCAACTGGAGCTGTCCCCTCCCCCCCAATATAGAAGTTAAACTACACCTATGGCTCAGAGGTACTCCATTTGAATTAATGAGGTGCAGCTGACCGATTTTCACTATTTCCAAATAGTTTTTTTTGAAACAATGGTAATTTTTGTGAAAAAAAAAATCAATGTTCACTGAAAATTGTTTGGTTTTCAGACAAAAAAGTTTGGTGTTTTGGTTGCCAAAAACTGAAAAAAAAAAATGTTGATTTGAAAAAACATGCACGCACAGTCAAAATTTTCTACAGGAAAAAATAATCTATTTCCCCAACCAGCTATATATGGATTGCTCCCAGAGAGAAAGAGGGGAACAGATGCCCCACTCTACTGCTCTAGCCAGGGAGTGGGGTCAGGTACTTGCCCCACTCCATGCGGCACCCGGAAGCAGCAGTATGTCCCCACTCTGGCTCCTACATGTAGGAGCAGCCAGGGGGCTCCGCACACTGCCCCTGCCCCAAGCAGTGCCCCACAGCTCCCATTGGCCAGGAACCGCGGCCAATCGGAGCTGCGGGGTGGCACCTGCAAACAGGACAGCATGCAGAGCCACCCGGCTGCGCAGGAACCAGAGCAGGGACATGCCGCTGCTTTTGGGAGTTGCTTGAGGGAAGCGCCACCTGGAGCCTAAACTCCTGATCCCCTCGCATGCCCCAACCCCCGGCCCCAGCCCTGATTCCCCTCCTGTCCTCAGAACCCCTCAGTCCCAGCCTGAAGCACCGTCTTGCACTCCCAACCGCTTATCGCCAGCCCCACCTCAGAGCCTACACCCCCTCCCAAACCCCAAACCCCAAACCCCAATTTCGTGAGCATTCATGGCCCACCATACAATTTCCATACCCAGATGTGGCCCTCTGGCCAAAAAGTTCACCCACCCCTGTAGTAGAAGCTAGAGCAGGAAATTTGGGGAAATGTAAGAGCTACTCTGTGTGGTTTATAAGGGAGTTATTTTTTGCCATGGTTTGAATTTATTGCATGGAAGAAATGCACAGCTAGAGACTTTTGCTAAATTGGGGTCAATTCAGACAAAACCTAGAACCCTTGCAATAAAACTCAACCCAGAGAGGGTGAGCTGAATTCACACCTGAGTCTCCGGCAAGCTCCCTCTCTCCTTCATTATTCCACCATGCTCTTGCTACAAACCAGTTGTGCAATTACGTTTTTTGAGTTCTACTTTCTGTGAACAATCCCTAGCCCTTCAGCTACTAAAGAAACATGACTGAAAAGCTAGAAAAAGGCACAGAATAAATCAAAGAATTTAGAAAGAAAGACCTATAAACAAAACAAAAATTGCCAGTGAAATGTTGAATCTCATTTGCCTATTGACTACAGCTGGTCTGCTCCCAGCTCTGTGTAATATAATTTAGAACAACGAGAAACCGTTACACACAGAAACATTTCACCTAATATTATTCCACACTTGTATTCACTGAATACTTCCAATTTTCATTAGGTTCTGCTGTTTGCTAAATGGGATTTTAATGTGTTTAACAGTTTTTAGTGTTAAACAGTTACTCATTGAAGAAAGCTGCAGTGCATTTTTTCCACTTCATTGTTGTAATTTCTATTCCTCGGTGCCATTCTGCATTCATTAAAATACATAATGCTGGCAGTAATGGAGCACTGGATCCTGGAGATACATGAACAATCTGAGATTCACCATCTAGACCAAATATTTAAACTGACTGTTACTGTCAGCAGGCAACTGCTGACTTCTAAATACAAATAAGATTAAAAAGGAAGGAGACATTTCAGACAGTATCAGCATAGTTTACTGCCTGTTATGGCAAGCATCTGAATCACATCAGCTGCGTAAGGAACATGAGGTACTGACCTGAGCATTGCTCATTTGTCTTTTAGCTAATTCTGCATATTTAGGGGACCCCACTGCTTTGCCTTTCCCATCCTCCTCCCCTCTATTTTAGTGATGAGTCTATTTCAGATTGTAAGCAATACATTGTCTTGATCAGGATTTCTAGAACTGCTCTCCAGTGCCCATCTCAGTCTACACCACATTTACATTAGCTGCAATGGCAAATATTAACAGTGAAGAATCAATGTTATTACTACAGGCTTCCTTGGAACAAAGTCTAAACAATACTGGATTAAGTAACATAACACAACAGTGCTTTTCAGTTCTGCCTAACTACAATAGATACACTTTAAAAGTTTGATCAGTTCGAAAGATTCCACCAGCTCTAACAGTCTCCCAATTTAGGCAGAAAAGCAACAATCACTTTCAAACCCTCTGCTGCATTTCACTCTTCTCCTCATGTTTTTATCCTCTCTAAATGGGCTTTTATTTAGATGTTAATTTGAGGACATTTCCTAATCATGAGATAGAGTAATAACTGCATCCCTAGCTTTAAAATAATCCACAAGACATTCAAGATCAAATGCTGTTGCTTAGTCAAGGGCACATTAATAGGAAGTATCCTCAAATTATTATGATACTGAAATTTTTATGGCTTATTTTTTTATCCTTCTGTCAGGATAAAAAATATAGGGGGGTGGGGATGATCTTCTAGTTAAGGCTCAGGCTGACTGGGACTCAAACACCTGGGTTCAATTCTCAGTTCTGTCTGACTTTGTGCAACTCATTTACTCTCTCTGTGGAGAGATTCTCAAACACAAACTATCAAATCACCCTTGAAAATCCTTGCAGATGTGATGTCATTAGAAGTTTGAATATTTGCTCTATTTAAAAGAACAGGGTATTAAAGCTACTGAATTTCTGCTGCTGTTTTGAGGTAGAACTTACCTACTGGAGAAACCTAATAACCCTCAAATGCTTACCAGATGGGGTGGGACTTCTGCATCTCTGTCACACCCCCAAGGAACATTTTCACACATACACTTTCTTTTTTCACCCTCCTAGTCTTGGGGCTATCTGAGCTTTCTGGGGAAGTCTGACTTCCTTCAGAACCCATCAACACTAGTCTTTAAACAGCCAGAAGAGTCACTGCTGAGTGACACAAAGCACACGGACTCTTAAAGATTTTCCCTACAGTACTCCCAAGACTTGTAGGGCCAAGGGAACGGGAAATAAAGTTAATGTTTAGCCAAATGCTTTATGGAGAGAACAGAATATTATACATTTATTTTAATGTGCAAGATTATTATTGAGTGTTCATCCAATTGAGAATTGAATCAGATATTTTGCAAGATAGTAAAGAGTATTACCACGTAGCCCCAGAGCCTACAGTATTTTATTAGAATGAAATGGAATCTAACAGAAAATAACACAGTCAGACCTAGGCACTCACTGGAAATTGGCAGTACATGTGTGATGTAATGGACAGCAAAAGATGAACTTAATTACAGAGGTCCTGGGTGAAATCTTAGCAAAACTCCCATAGACTTCAGTGGGAGCCTGGGTTTCACACCATGTCTTCGTCTGTATTATACAGCACTGAGCACCCTGATAACACTCAGCTTGCTCTTTGGTTATCGTGGTTTACTATCTTCAGAGTTTGAAAGGCTTTGCATGATACCAGTGGTATTATAAACAAACACAAAAAGCTACTTTTAAACAATACTAATGGGTGGATCACAGATTTACCAGTCCCTGCTGTGTGTGGAAGGGAGGCTGTACCATCAGCATTGATTAGGAGTATTATGTCTGTGGTGAACGCAGGCAGAACATCCCCAGAGATGGTGAGAGATGTGGACTGAGAGCAACTCAAAGTTTAGCCAAAGACAATAAAAATAGAGAACACTCTTCTAAATGACTAACAGCTACTTTTTTATCATAGCCCTTGTGGGACCTGCATTTTCAACCATAATCCCATTGCAACTGGAGGGAGACTGCCACAAACCTGCAGAACACTTATTAGGGATTTTTATTCTGACCCATCCATATGTTCTCCTGGTGAGCTTCCCTAAGGATACTTCTCATCAGAGAGGTTCCTTTTTCCATGAAACTTTCAAGTGCCCCCAAAATGCTTTGCACCATCTCAGCAACAAAGGGGCTTCCTTTAAAGGGGAGGTAGTGTTACCTAGTGGATAGTGCACTGGACGGGGAATCAGGAGTCCTGGGTTCTGCCAGCAGCCGCTGGAATGCCCTGGCAAGTCCCTTCAATGGTGGGCCCCATTTTACAGATGGGGAAAATAATGTTTGCCTTCTTTTACAAAGTGCTTTGAGATCTGCTTTTGAGAAAAAGTGCTTATAAGAAAAGTATTACCATGTTTCTGAGAGTCTGGGGTTCTATGCATCTTTTCATAATGTTTAGCTATCATATTTAATCTGCATGGCACAGTTTATGAATCAGCATATTAGCTTTAAATGTTAAAAGGAGTACTCTGTCAAGAAGAAGACTGTGGGGAATCAAAAGGGGAGTGGAAACTTGGCAGGCAGGACTCTAGGCACTACTTGGGAGTTTGTAGGAGAAAGTTTTAAATAGAGATTGGCCCATGCCAAGACACTCAGATTTGAAACCCCCTGACCTCTGCTGAAGTTTGGATCTGGAGCTAAACCTGGTGGCAGGCTCTCTCCTCCACAATGCGTCAAATTAAAATGCCAGATCCAAACACTACTAAGTTGAGGAAAATTTAGATCTAGAACCAAATTTTGCAGCTTCGCTTGTTCTCAAGTTTAAAGGAGCAAGACACAGAAAAGTGTCTTAAGTAACAAAGTAGGAGAAAGGGAAGGAAGAGATTAAAGAAGCAAGATCAAATGTTACAGGGACAAATATCCCTGGACATCTGTACAAAAGTTGATGTCAGCAAGATGTATGTCAGCAAGCACTCTTTGTTTAACCCACTTGGAATTAAAACAATGGCTTTAGTGATTTAAGACACTGCACAGTTGCAAAATCGGTATTTATTTGCTTTCAAATTATTTGCCATGTTTCAGCTGGATACCACTTAAAATGATTAAGTTTTAAGCTCCCTAAGCAAAGGTGTGAAATTGGAAAGTATTGGAAATGTTAGCAGATGCTTCCATATACTATATCTAGGAATCTGTTCTAGTGGAACAGGGCAACAGAGATTTTGACTACTCTCCTCTTTCAGATAGTACTTCATTCAAGGCAAGTAATCACAGGAGTGCAGTCAGCTCTCTCTAGCTCCAGTTGGTTTAGATCACTGAAGTGACTGGTTTGTGGGTTAGTCTACACTTCAGATATTATACCCCAGGAGTGGAAAACCACAATGCAACATAAATTGGAATTAATTCCAGTACCAAGTTTTACAAACATGATTCAAGTCCCTGAGCAATAGTGGATTAACAAAGGATAAATCTACAGTACCAGGAACCAGGCTGACTTTTGGCCCACCTGCAGTGTCCACTAATGCACCAACAGAAATTTCAAATCCAATGCTAGCTTTATACATTGAACCACAGAGTTTTGTAGGTATTGGAGACTGCACACTGCAGCCACCTAGATGGGATTGCTGCTGTGCCAGCTCATATAAAGCTCCTCAGTGCACACAGCATTCATTTTATAGAAAGAGTTCAGAAGACTTCAAATGAAACTATTGATTTTAAGAAGACCAGACAGCAGAATAATCTGACATAAATCAGGGGGAAAGGTTTGGGATTACCTAGTTGTAGATACAATGCCAATTTTAAAAAAATATCCCTCTAGCTACATTTTGTCAATTTGGTTTTTATTCATGTGGAGTGCTAAAGGATCCCTCTCTGGTGCATGGTCTGAACATCCTGGCATAGTCTATTCTTTAAATGAGGAAACAAAAATTAAGATCTTCCTCTCATTCCCAAGGCATCTCAGCACTCTGAGCCATCAGAATCACTTATCATATACAAGGGAATTGCAGAGCTTCAAAATAGATTTATTTATAGAATTGTGATTCTCTCTTTAATAGTCCACATGATTTCACTTTGTTGTGGGTTTGCCAATAGAAGCTGAAAAATAAAGAGTCAGAATGGGAAAAATGCAGACTATTTGAAAATGTTAAGACTTAAATAAACGTTAAAGATTTAATTGAGGAAAAATAACAATAAGCATCCTTCTAAATTACACCAACCTCAGCCCTGCACAAAGAGAAAATAAAAGCATTCATCAGAGGGCCTGCAGAACATTGTCATAAATGCAGTTCCCACATCTACCTGTAGATGGCAGACATCCCATAGCTGTATGTGGCTCTTATGAGGAGCCTCTTTATATTTGCCAGTACAGTCATGAATTCCCTTTTGCTGACTGGAGAGTCAGTGCCGTGTACAGTAAATAAGTCCGGTTTCAGCACAACTTCTTCAGTGTGTTCTTCAAATGGCTGTAGGTGAATGCCCTCCTTTGAAGTGCTGATTCTTAAGCCAGCTCCCTAGAGAGAGCGATGTGTTAGGGATATAATTAAATATAAAAAAGGGTAGAAAAGATGCTGTATCATTGTAGATATTTGGTATAAAGAAGAACTGTAAAGCATATTTTATAAGAACAGTCTATATCAGGAATGCACTGGATTTTCCAATGTTCCTGATATGAACTTTGTTGCAGAAAGTCAGTGCATGCAGAATCCAGGTAACCCAATTGGAACCCAGTGGCATAGCTTTGCATAGGTATGAGACAATCCAGATAACCCACTGAAGCACAGTATACATGATACTATATAGCACAGATGTTTAAAGTGTTATATTGGTTTAAATTGTCTGCAAATGCTATTTCAATCAACAAATGTATTATATTTCTTCATTTTTCTTGCTCATCATTACAAATGTAGTCTACAATATTTTCTAACATTAGTAGAGGTACTTAGTCTTGCCTACCCAGTTTTAAGTCATTAAGCTCTGATCCTTATTTATTGCTGTAAATTGGCTGCAGACACACTTTTACATGTCAGTTTCGCCTGCTCACTTTTGGATACTACTACCCTTCAGTGTTCACAGAAGAGATGGACAAAAGTCAGTTGCTGGAAATGGAAATACTTTACCTCTATGATGATATCAGACTGCAGTATTGTTTGAACAGCTTCTTCCTGCCCTGTGAGGTCATAGGAGATGGTAAATTTTAGATGCCCTCCAGCAGCTGGTATCTACAATAAAGCAGAATGATGCTTATTACATGATAGGAAACGTGCCTTTAACCATTACGGGTTACTCTTTTCCTATGACAATATTTCCAGGAAACGGACTTCCAGTGTTGTGAAAGGAGATGTGGATGATCTAGTGCCTCAAGCGGGAAGTCCTTATGAACCATTCCCTCCCTGCCCCAAGCATGAGTGGACTCACTCTCACCTACTAATATTTTCCCCCATGCCAGGTAAAGGTTGCAAATCACTCCAAATGCAGTAAAACCAAGCAGCAGCAGTTCCTCAGAAACAGCTTTGAAATCTGTGCAAATACATCTCCCTTCACTCTGCACTGTAGAAGGCTAAGGGCTGTTTCAAAGATAGGTTCCGAATGTGTTTCAGCTACTTTGGCCCACATTTGGTCCTTGCCTTCTTAAGAATCAACCAATCGGCCTTTTGTACAACACCTCACATAACAGGGTCCCCCTGATCCAGGACTAGAACTGCTAGGCACTACCATAATACAAATAATAAGCAACAATAATAATAATTAATAATGGATACAGCAGCTCCTATTCTGATGCAAAATATACCCATAAGGCAAACTGGCATAAAGGAAAAAGAGTTTTGCTTTCGTATCACTTGTAACCTAAAATAGAAGACTGTAATAATCTGTCCTCATGCAGTCAAACAAAGGAATGCTATGGTTCTTTATCTCAGCCTGAGTCATTCTCCATAATAAGAGGCTAATAACCTCAGGTCATATCATGTCATTTCAGTATATTTTTCCTAGTCTGTTTTTGCACCCAAATTCAGGGCCCTGACAATAACCTTCCGGAGAAAAATCACAACGCATATAGATCATTTTTAGGACAGGAATCAAAACTGCCGTCATGAATGACTGAATTCACTGCAAATACAGCAGTTTTTCTTTGCTTATTGCATCAAAACACTGTAAAAAAAACTGTTTTTTTTTAATATGAAAAAGTCTCTGTTTTGTATTCCATTGTAACATATCCTCGGAGATGAACAACCTACAACAGCAAACTCCCTGCCCTTCCAATCCATGTTGCTGACCACAGAGCAGTCTGCAGGAAGAACAGTATGGTTATTCTCAAGGCTGATCCAAGGGAACAATGTGCTGTATTCTATCATTCATCATACTGGATGTTTTACACAGCGTGTTTGCACACGTGTAACAGAAAGCAAAGGACGCTCATATTTTCCTGTGCACTGTATTAAAAAAGAAGGGGGAAAAAAAAAATCAATCTCCTTATTTAAGATCCATCAGCCTATTTTAGATCACATATGGAAGTATAAAAATCTGTGGATTTAGGCTGTATAGTTAGTAGCCATGTGAAAACTACAAGAGGCTCCCAGGATTCATTAGCAACCAAAAGTTTGGATATGTATGCAAATGTTATCCAGACCAGTTTGGTCTACAAAACTACCTCCAGCCTCTGGTGACACCAAAAACACCTAAAAAAACCCAGCCTCTAATGCAGTGCTTTGGCATTTCTGCTAATAGTCCTGACTGAGTCTGAAGGGATTTAGGACAGGGCCGCCCGGGGGGAGCAAGTGGGACAATTTGCCCCAGGCCTCGGGCCCTGCAGAGCCCCCCCCCAAGAATATAGCATTCTATAGTATTGCAACTTTTTTTTCTGGAAGGGGCCCCCGAAATTGCTTTGCCCCAGGCCCCCTGAATCCTCTGGGCAGCCCTGATTTAGGAGAATGAAAAGCAATAGGAAAGCAAAGATAGTCAAGCTTTTTTCAACCTCAGAAAGGGTCTAAATCAGATCAGTTCTTATTTTGTCTAGTTGTCTAGTTAATCTCAGAAAGGGTCTGAATGAGGTCAGTTCTTATTTTCTTTAGTTGACCCGTCCCTTTTCAGCTAGCACAGATAATGAACACATGAATGCAATATAAATTCTCAGTGGTCACCCCTTCCACGCATAGTGCCACCACAGCTAGAAAAGTTAGAAGAGTTTCTTTAAATGCCACCATAATGGTAGCAGAGGAACGCCAATGTTTCAAAGTTGTATGTAGTGTTGCTGTAGCTGCATTTTGGTCCCAGGATACTAGAGAGAAAATGTGGATGAGATAATACCTTTTATTGGACCAACTAATGTTGTCTCTCTCACCAACAGAAGTTGGTCCAATAAAAGATATTACCTCACCCACCATGTCTCTCTAATGTTTCAAAGTGGCACTTACAAGGTACTTTGGTCAGCTCTGGAAGTGTATTTTACCTGGTATTCTATGCAATACTGAAGTGGTTAACAGTACAACTGAAGTCTCACAATATGATAGAAGTTATCGCTTACATTTGCCATTGTTTTTGAATGTACTAGCCTTCCTCTGTTGCAACCTAGGTTTAGTTACAATTGAAGTCATGGGTAAAAACGAATGTGGTGGTCTTGTCTTTGTCTGATATCAAATATCTTCATTTAGGAAGGGCAGTTCTGTTTTTTATTCTGGTATCTTTATGAACTACCATCATAGCATCTGGGCAATTTAATAACACATTTAAAATTTCATGACATAAAATAGTCACTTTGAGGCTATCAGTTTAAATTCATGAACTGTAGTCCTACCATCACTGTGCTGCATAAACAAATATGCATCATAAGAACATAAGAATTCTCATATTGAGTATGACCAGGTCCATCTAGCCCAGTATCCTCTCTCTGACCATGGCCCATACCAGGGCCTCAGGGGGAAGTATACAGAACAGGCCAATTCTGCTATCTTCTTACCTGGCAAGCAATTTACCATGTGGTTCTCCTGATCATCACAAATCCAACTATCTGTATTTCTAAAAATTGGCTCCTCCACTACTATTGCCTGCATCTTCCTAATAATTAGAATCCCATCTCCTCACCCCCCAACAGGGATATCCTCAATGCGAGAGGATACCATGACATTATCTAAAAGATGCTTCCCAACTATGGGATCATTTCCCTCCACTCCAGCTTCATGGTCTCCTGTCCCAGACTTTCATCCTTCTTAATAGTACAGGGCTGTTGGACAGGAGGTGGGACTGCTATATGTCTTCTGTGTACCTTTCTGTCTCCCTTTGCTTTCAGAGCCCATTCTCTGTCTCTGAGGGCTTTGAGTTGCATGCACACATACACCATCTGCCTGCAAGGCAGGTAATCATACATATTGCACTAAGTGCAATAAATTGGGTAGCCCCCACTCTGGTATTCTATCTGCTTTTTTATTCAGCCTAAGTTTAGAGGATGTTTGTGAAATGTATTGGGATCTCTTTAGTCCATCAATTACTTTTCTTGGGAATTTGGTGCCTTTCTAATTGTTAAATCTTTCGGACTCCTCTCCCTACAGTTAAACCCTCCTTACCTTAACAGCTCACTCAGTTGCTATGCAATCTCTCACTCACTCTGTCATGGGCTTTCTCTGCTCTCATGAGTCCTCTACATTTATAGCTTTGCTAGGCCACACCTGCTCCCATCCTCCTATCGATTACTCTCAACCGAGAATGACCTACCACTGATCTTAAACAATTAAGTTCCAGATCCAGTCAGCAGGAGAAACACAGCAGATCTTAACTTCTGCAGCAGGACACAGGATGGTAGGAAATTTCTCACAAATTTGGATCCTAGACCATTAGGGATTCTAAATATTTTGCAACCAACACTTTTTAAATTGTATGTGGAAATGAACAGAAAGGTTGAGAAGAGCATAGAGCCAGCACTTAAAGTTGCCTGAAAGAAGTGGGAGGGCCCTATCATTTTCTGCAGAAATGAGAGCATTATCACACCTGCCTGTCCATCCCCCCTATCAATTTTACCCCCACATCTGTTCTGCTTCCCGGCTCACCATCAGTTCTGACCCATGCCCCCTATCAATTCTGACCCCACATCTGTTCTGACCCTGCTCCACCCCCCACCTGTGCATCACCTCTGCTCCTCCAGCAACTGTTGGGGCTCCTTCCTCCTCTCCTGTGAAATGAGTTTGGCTCCTGAGGGGAGAGAATTGGTGAAAACCGCCAATCAGAAGGAATTCCACATGCCCCACCCCCAGGCAGGGCTGAAATGTGTGCCCCTCCAAGACCCAGCTTGAGCTGTGGAAATTTTATTTTCTGGGTCTGCAAGTGCTTTCAACCAGGTACAAACTAAGCATGGCATGGAGTACTAGTGAAAAATACTCATATAAACCCAACCCAACAGTCAGCAGAACTGCTGCACTCTGCATCATCTGAAGAATCTAAGTCCTCTTTCAAGGGTCATCTTCTGAGGTCTTTTTAACGCCAACTATAGCACAATGTCATAGTCTATCTTGATGGTGACAAACACACAGATCATTGAGGCAAGCACCGCTGCTTAAAAAATTGGTAAGAATTTTTTGGTATTTTTTTCCCCACAGAATTCTTATCACCATTTTTCATGAAATTTCAAAATTTTCTGACCAGCTCTGGTAGCAAAGTCTGCATCTGAGTGGAAGGGCCACAGCTTCCTGAGGAAACCTAGATGACAATAGGCATGACAAATTGCTGCAACTATGGCCATGATCTAGAAAACCATGTAAGCATGAATGGAACTACTCACACTCTTAAAGTTAAGAGTTTTGATTAACTGGGGTCCATCAGAGAATGCAGATAAAACAAATGATGGAGCAAGACTTCCCCATTTCTCCCTACACAGCAGAATGACTTCTATCTTATCTGGCATAAACATAGCCCTATCTATGGTGTCCCTAGCCTCTGTTTGCCAGAGGCTGAGAATGAGTGACAGGGAATGGATCACTTGATGATTACCTGCTCTGTTCATTCCCTTTGGGGCATCGGAAGACAGGATACTGGGCTAGATGGACCTTGGGTCTGACCCAGTATGGCCATTCATATGTTCTGTGTTACACACTGTTAACAGAGAAGACTAGAGAAGCCAGATTCAACAAAAGAAGATGTACAACCAAGTGCCATCCACATATTCCTAGCACTGCATATTGTATCATCTCATTTTCTCCCTCAGCAACAATACTCTACATACATACCGAACAGGAGGGATAACAGAATAGAACCATAGGGATCCCAACAAGTTAGAAGCCATGGTTAGAACAAGTATTTTAGCAACATTTTCACTATTCCCACTACATCCCTGCAAAAAAGCTCTTATATATATCTCCATGGATATCAACAGAAGTAAAAAGAAGCATCCTTATTTCTCTCCTTATATCTTCCAAATGTTGCCAAGTATTGGGTACTATATGCATATCAATAGTACATATCACAGGTTAGTATGATTTGACACGATTTCCAGTCTTTGCTGAAGAGTGATTCAAGGACAGAAATAAGAGGAATGAAACTAGTCAGCCTTCAGGTGCTGTACCTTAGCTCTGTAGAAAAAGACTGCACAGCACCAGTCCACACTGAGCCTGAAGGTAGCTAGTACTGCAAGTCTTTCATTATCATGAGTATCAAGTTCAGCCAATTAAAATAAAACAAAAACACAAGAATCTCCTTTCCATGTGCACTTGTCTTAATTCAGCCTGGAGGGGAAGAAACAACATGTTTACAAGTAACTTTACAATTATTGTGCAATATAACCTGATGTCACCAGTAATAATATGGTACATATGCAACACACTGCATCAGGGATTTAATGAGGCAGACAGATTTTCCCATATGTATGGTAATGCTAAAGGTAGTATAGCTGTGAGATCACAAAGTATCTTCTGGGGAAAAAAATCGAGGAAGAATAAGAAAGGGGAATAGAGAAGGGAATGATTAAGCAAGAAGAAAACTTTTCTACAAAAGAACCCCATAATCTTTCCTCTTCTGTCTGTGCCAGATGATGAGTTAAGGCTCCATCCTGCAAGCTCACTAAAATCGCACTGAATTCAAGATAAATAGAGTGCTCAGCACTCCCAGGAATTGCTCAGCAGGTTGCAGGATCATGCCCTAAGTTATATTGCAACTGAAAAATACTTTTTGTGTGACTGTTTAATGTTTCAGACAGTCTCACTCTGTAAACAAATGTTAAGAAATACTGTAGAAATCTGATGAAGTGGGCTCTAGGCCATGAAAGCTTATGCCCAAATAAATTTGTTAGTCTCTATGGTGCCACAAGGACTCCTCGTTGTTTTTGCTGATCCAGACTAACACAGCTCCCACTCTGAAATCTGCAGTTATTTAGTATCATTCATTCATGAAAAAATGAGTGACACCGAATTTTGATCCATAAACTAAAAAATTTTAAATAGAGGTGTCCTATCTTCCATATTTATGACCTATGGAGCTAATGTTTTAAGTTTATACTCTCCTCGGTTTTCTCTTCTGTCCATATCTTTGATATATTTTTATCCTTTTGATACTTTTTTTTTTTAGCTGAGAATATTTCGTTATTGACCTGGAGTTTTAGAAGGAGAGCCCTACTATTTCTAACTACACCTTCAAGTCAGAGCAAGTGAAAAAGAAATACCTCAGTAGAATAATAAACTTTTTGAATCTAATGTTATTCAAAAATATCTGAATGTATACAAGCCTGAACACAAAGTAGGACAACTCTGGATCCCACAATTTTGCCTTTAATAATATAGGGAATACGGCAAATACTGATATGACACATTTTAGTTAGCTAAGGCAACAATGATTTTAAGAGTAACTATTAAAGATAAAATATTTTAACATTTCATAGAATAACATTCTAAGTGATATTTTTATTTTCTGTCTAGTATTTTAATCATTAAACTTCCATCAATGCCATTGAAGTCAATAGGGGTTTTGCCTAATTATGAAATACAGATGGAAAGTAGGATTTGGGATATTATTTAAACAGAAAACCTGTTCAGTGGACCTGAGGTAGACCACTGGTTGGAGCCAGCTTGGTAACTTCAATTTTCCTGTGATATTTGTGTACTTAAATGTGAAACTTTACCATGCATGATACAACTAATGCAAACACTACCAAACCTGAAGATAAATATAATGAATGGGGGAGGAGGGCCCTTGTTGGTAAATATGGACCAGGACTCCAAACTGTTTTATAGGATTTTTGAGGTGGTGTGTAGGAATGTTGGGGGAGAAGACAATTTCAGTACAGTCCCCCCACTATCAAAAGGCCAGTGATTGAAAGCTGTGACCAAATGCACTCCTATAGATCAGTCAGCTTAACTTCTGTACCCGGAAAGACAATGGAGCAATTAAGCAATCAATCTGCAAATACCTAGAAGATAATAAGGTGATAAATAACAGTCAGCATGGATTTGTCAAGATAGCTTTCTTTGACAGGGTAACAAGCCTTGTGGATGCTAGGGGGGGCGGTAGATGTGGTATATCTTGACTTTAGTAAGGCTTTTGATACTGTCTCGCATGACCTTCTCATAAACAAAGTAGGGAAATGTAACCTAGATGGAGCTACTATAAGGTGGGTGCATAACTGGTTGAAAAATCATTCTCAGAGAGTAGTTATCCGTGGTTACCAGTCATACTGGAAGGGTATAATGAGTGGGGTCCCACAGGGATCGGTTCTGGGTCCAGTTCTGTTCAATATCTTCATCAATTATTTAGATAATGGCAGAGAGAGTACACTTATAAAGTTTGCAGATGATACCAAGCTGGGAGTGGTTGCAAGTGCTTTGGAGGATAGGATTAAAATTCAAAATGATCTGGACAAACTGGAGAAATAATCTGAAGTAAATAGTATGAAATTCAATAAGGACAAATGCAAAGTACTCCACTTAGGAAGGAACAAATCAGTTGCACACATACAAAATGGGAAATGACTGCCTAGGAAGGAGTACTATGGAAAGGGATCTGGGGGTCATAGTGGAACACAAGCTAAATATGAGTCAACGGTGTAATGCTGTGGCAAAAAAAGCAAACATCATTCTGGGATGTATTAGCAGGAGTATTGTAAGCAAGACACGAGAAGTAATTTTTCCGCTCTACTCTGCACTGATTAGGCCTCAACTGGAGTACTGTGTCCAGTTCAGGGTGCCGCATTTCAGGAAAGATGTGGACAAATTGGAGAAAGTCCAGAGAAGAGCAAGAAAAATGATTAAAGGTCTAGAAAACATGACCCATGAGGGAAGATTGGAAAAAAAATGGGTTTGTTTAGTCTGGAGAAAAGAAGTCCGAGAGGGGACATGATAACGGTTTTTCAGGTACATAAAAGGTTGTTAGAAAGAGGAGGGGAAAAAAATGTTCTTCTTAACCTCTGGGGATAGGACAAGAAGCAATGGGCTTAAACTGCAGCAAAGGTGGTTTAGGTTGGACATTAGGAAAAACTTCCTAACTGTCAGAGTGGATAAGCACTGGAATAAATTGCCTAGGGACGTTGTGGAATCTCCATCATTGGGGATTTGTAAGAGCAAGTTGGACTAACACCAGTCAGGGATGGTCTAGATAATACTTAGTCCTGCCTTGAGTGCAGGGGACTGGACTAGATGACCTCTCGAGGTCCCTTCTAGTTCTATGATTCTATATTAATACTATTGTAATAATCTTTGTACAAAATATGCCTTGTGAGATATCTTTTGAAAACTAATAACTCACCAATCAACAATATGGAGAAATGCATGTAGCAACATTATATATAAAGTTATGAATTCCCCTGAATGATGTGTGTTCAAACCCACATAGCCCAGATTAGGCAGGACTGGTCAAGCAGAACTTAAACAAAGAAATGTGTGTTTATCTCATTTACATATAAATAATAAACAAGGTCCTTGAGGGAGACAAGGCAAATCTGCATTTTAGCAAAAAACAGGATGGAACGTCTTTCACAGTAAGACCCCATTGTAGTCCTATTGCCACTCCATCCAGCGTCATTGGACCAGCGATCCTGCAGGGGGCATTGAGCAACCTGGCCTCCTGCCAATGCTGCTGGGCCTGATTCTGCCAGGGGGAAAGGTGGGGGAAGAGGAGCTGATGCTTGGCCCGATCCAGTGCCGCTCCATTTTTGCATCCCACCCACCCCCTGTCAGCTCTGCACCGGGTGCAGGTGCCCCTCCCACTCCACTCTAGTTACGTCCCTGAGGATGTCTATGAGCTGCAGCTGTGTGCTGATTGGGCCGCAAGTGGGCCACGAGTTGAGAACCACTGAACTAGACTATCCTTAGGGACATGGTCAAGGCACATAAGAGGTATTGTGTGGGAACTCTGATTTGCTGTTCCTTCTCTGTGAATAGACGATATCATTCTCTTAGGTTGACAGTTGCCTTCTACATTCATTCAAAAAGAGAAGAGAAAAGCAGAAGAAGAAACAGTGTTTTTTTTACTTTCACCCCTGGGAAGCAGAAAAACATTCAGGGGTCTTGTGAATTCTTGAAGCTATTGTCCTTTATCTAGTATCTATGTGCACTGTGTAAAAAGGCTTATTTAATGAGTTTTGTGAGAAACTTGTATCTAGATTTGCCATGAAAATCTTTTGAGTAGAACAGAGGAGATGTGTTCTCAGTGATGTTCTTTATAATTGATGTTTACCCTCCCTACCATAGAACCTTGGTATGGTAGAACTAGTTCTGATAAAATGAATACCCACCCTGAACAAAATCACTATTGAAGTTAATTGTACCTCTGAACTGCCTGAACTTCCAGGCCTGCCTATGGGGGTGGAAGTGAAATATTAAAATATGAGTGTATAGCATAGTATTTCTGACATGGTTTAAAAAAAAAAGTAATGGAAATCCTTTGACTTCCTGAACTCATGAGATTTCCAGTCTGATTTGTTGATCAAAGAGATATGTTCAGGTAAACTGAAGGTGGCTACTAAATGGTAATTGTTATTCATCTCAAATTAGTCTGTTGAGTAGTTTATCTTGTAGAAAACCACTGACAGATTTGACAAAAGCTTCAGGACCAGGAAGTAGGTCTACAATCTACACTATGGAAGTGTATTCCTTAAGAACACAGTTTCTGGCTGTTCCAATGACTGTTCTGGAGTATTATTTTGAATGAATCTAGGTGATTTTAATGTACAATTCCGATTGTGAAGATATAGAATTATTAAGTATTCAGCATATACCTAAATAGTAAGCCTGTATAAGACTAAGGGCTGGAAATGTCTTTTGTTGTGCACTGTTATTACACCCAACAGACCGATTGGTGGTGATTGGAGGTGGATTCCATTGCACAATATAAAGACTACCTTCCTAAGAAAAATATTTATAGGCTACCTTCCTAAGAAAAACATTTATAGGAGGCAAAAACTCTAAACGGTGAGAAAAAAGTGAATCGGAACTATACAGTTATTCAAACAAAGCCTGGCATTACTGCTGTCTCCTTTATCTGAAGCATTAATACAAACTCTTGGCAAAGTTTATGTATGCTACTTAAATTCAAGTCCTATCTAAGATAGTGGAGACTAGTTACTCTCTTTCCTAACAAAATGCAACTTGAATAGATCTAAAACATTGAGGACCCCACTGGAATTTTTTTCTTGTCCCTGCCCCCACTCCACATACATGCACACCAAATGCAACACTGAGATTGAATCAACCATATCAAACTAAATTTCCTTAGGAGTTTGCAGTCTGTTTTTGGTTTTTGTTTTTTAAAAAAATGTTAATCCAGACCTGAGCTAGATTAATGATGGAACGTTGCCTTAAACATAACAAGTAAACTCATGACAAACAGATGTTCGGACAGTCCCATCTGTGAATCCTGCGCTCAGTAAACCCATCTGAGGCACATATATAAACTCTTTGTACTTACATCCATCTGTTAAGATGGCATGCTGTCCAGTCACCACTTGTCAAACCCAGTCACTATAGCATAGGTGCCAGTCAATTATTGACTGAGTAAACAGCCTATGGAACACTCTAAGTGCTATTATTTTTGTGGGGATTTCTTCCTCATTGCAACCACTGCTGTACTGGCATCAGATGTCTCTATATTTGCTAATACTTATGACTTAAAAATAAATACATATCTGAAGAGTGGATGAAAGTGAGACAATCCAAATAAGGTGGATTGTATATAATGTGGTTTCAGTATCTCCCAGCATTTTGTGTAAAGAAAATCTAGTGGCAGATACTGACACTAGTATGCTGACAGAACCCACAGAGTACTGAACAAGTTGTCAGGTGTCAGAATTTGGGATCATGACAAATGATGGGAAGTTCATAGGCATGAAGGGGGAAAAAATCTTAATTAGCAACATTTCCTCTTAGCATGCTCAGTTAGTGTCAGATGGTTGGTGTGGGACACCTTCCAAACATTGGTTTGCTGGAAGTAATTTGTAGAAACTCTTGACTAGAACATTCTTCCTATTAATATATTGATGGTAGCAGAAATACAGTGCTTCTTACATAGTCTAAGTATGCCATACGAAATGTGTTATCTAGTCAAACTTTTAAATCTTGCTAATGGATACAAATTGTTAAATAATATCTCTAACCATTGAAAAAACACATGTAAACTCTGCTTTGATGACTAATCTGGTTTCTGATTGTCTAAAACAAAGGAGCAATTTGGCCGTGGCTGTGACAAAAATAGAGGTTGGGGTCCGTGTCAGTAAAAGTGAACACCGATATTTTAGTAGCTTATTTGATATCTCTCATTCATTATATTTTATATCTGTGTAATGGCACCAATACCAATGGAATGCATGTGTAATAGTCATGGAATCACTGATATTAGAAATGGAAAAGACCTGTTGGGTCATTTTGTCCACCCTTCTGCCAGTATGCACTTCTACCCCAGAGTGTTTTCATTGCATTTCTAAAGCCTTGTACTGTAAGTAGTGAAATCCCTGAATACATAGCATGAGTCCACTTCCCTGCAGTAATTTCTTTCTGCTTTTTAAAGTATCATGCTCTCTTGGATTAGGTCAGAGATTAAAGCCTCTCAGAAAGAAATCCATTCTGAGGCAGGAGTTTTACTACTAAATGCACCACTGCACTCATGGGCAAGGTACGTACATTTTATATTCAACATTACTATATTGGTGCTTTTACTGAGAGGTTTTGGGATTTCTTTTGTGTCTTCCTAGTTCATTTTCACTGCCAGCAACAAAGGAAACTTTATAGAACTGACCTGAAACATCTTTCTGTAGAAAGATGTGAAAGCGATGCACCATATGTTAAAACCTTTTAATGTGTGTGTTTTAAATGTATATAACGTTTGCTAAAGATTGCTGTCAGAGTTACAGGGATAGCTGCACCTCTGTCTCCTTTCTAGTCTCTCTGAGTGCTCTCCTTCAAACTTTAGGTCTCATGCCCTGACCCTATCTGAGGGTGAAAAGTCGCAATTTTCCCCGTTAGACCAGGATCTGCATGCAACACCCTGTCTATGCTAGCTTATTACTGTGCAGGTCTGACGAGACACCTGTGTTTCTTCCCTTTGGGAATCATCACAGACTCCTGAAGGGAAGAGACACAGGTGTTCAGTACATAGTGATATAGTGAACAGCAGCCTTCTTAAAACAAATGAGTTTATTAGCAAACAGAACAAAACATTAAAGAAAATTATTTCAAAACAACAAACAGCTGACACTCATATCTAAACTCATTTAATCTTGTGGTTCATTACGAGCTCATCTAGATGGGCTTCCCTTTGAGTTGCAGGAACAGAACAGACCCAATTTACATTCTTTACCCAATTACCACATATCTCAATGGATTTTCTTATAGAGCCTACATGTGAAGTCTTCTTTTAGCCAGAGACTGTTTTTTTTCCCCCAGGTAGCCAGCCAGACCATTTCAGATAATGTCCCTATGATGGCTGCTCCATTGTTTGGCAATTAGACCTAATCACCCTTAATGGCATGTATGGCACTCTGGGGTGCAATCCAGACCAATGAGGGGCTGTCTCACACCTGTCCTGCAACCTGGGGTGCCTCAAAATGCTTTGCTGATGAGTCCAACCTGGGTTCCTCACAAACAACCAAACAGCATGCAGGTTACACCCTGAGTGTCTGTGTATAGCCACAGCCCTGGTCCAGCAACTGTGCCCCCAGCATCCTGTTAGCAAACACCAGCCACACTCTAGCTTTCAGCAGCCTTGGTTACTACTTGCAAGGTGACCCCAACACACTCTCAGTCCTGGATTTCCCCCCCAAAACATACATTTTTCACTGTCTAGCCTTCTCCTGGACAATCCAGATATATTAGGTCCATTGCCCCTCTTAGGGAATCAATATACAACAGTCTGTTACCGTAAATGGATTTACCCACACTGCTCACAACACTGGATTACTTTTGCTCCAAGAATAAAACTAGTTTATTTAACTACAAAGAAATAGGTTTTAAGTGAGTATAAGGCACTAAAAGTCAGAAATGGTCCCACGAAAAATAAAGATAAAATGGGTCCTAGTACTCAACTTAGACTAGACTTGGTTCAAGGTGAAATTCTTACCACAGGTTCCGAGTAACACTGCTGACCAAATTTCAGGTCAGGATCTGCTCCCAAAGCCTATAGGCTGTTTCTTTTATTTTCTTAGGTGAAAGAGAGATGGATAGGGAGCGATAACTTGAGGTGGTTTTGCCCCTCACTTTTATAGTTCAGTCACCCTTTGAAATGTATTTTCTTGAGGATTATAAGTTTCCTTGCAGCTGTGAGAATTGAGACATGGGGTCTTGAACAAGACTATCAAAATTCTTGTATCAATTGGGCACCTTACATTTGGAACAGATTGTCACATGCAATACACATTAATTAAAAATCTGTCTTACATCTTTCTTTCAATTCAATATATCTGCCATAATGAGAAATCTTTCAATGGAAAAGATTAAGTAATACAATAAAAAGCTTATTATCTGAGGATTTGCTAAATTATACATATAAATCCAGCCCAATCTCACTTTTATTGAAATACTGTATAAATATTACCTGTTACTCTTGAATGAATCAGACTACATCATTCATTGGAAATAAAAAAGACTCACTTGTCTAAATAAAGTTCAACAATTTATTGTATATAATACACATTTTGTATAGCATCAAAATGTACAATGATATAATGGAACTTGGAGAGGATTTTTTTTTACCATCTGAGTACAATATTTCATTCATTAGGAAGAGAGGATTTGTAAGACACCATTTTCTCTGTCCTGAGTACTATGGTCTCCATTCTGCCACCTTTATTCCTGATGAGTAATAACTTTCTCTGCAAGTAGTGCCATTGAAATCAGTGGAACGGAACATGTATTATAGCAGTTTCCCAAGAGTCCCGACCCACCAGTGGGTAACAGGAAGGTCTAGATGGGTTATGGGGCCCTAGACAAACACAATTCTCCCTCCCTGGCGGGGAGCAGAGAACCTAGGCAGGGGAGAAGGATAGATTGGAGAGTGCCCTCACCCTGCAGCGGTCGCTCCAGTCCCACAGAGTGGGGTCCAGCTCCCCTCACTGGGCGTTGTGGCCTGTTGCATGGGATTACAATGCCCCTCAGGTTTGGCCTGGCCAGCCATTTTCCAGATCTCAGAGGCTCCACAACCCTGTGCATCAGGTCACAACACCCCTCACTCAGTCAGATTTGGCCTGGCTACCCCTCTGTCCAGAGGAGCAGCTAGACCAAACCCTAGTAGGTTTGATTAACTAAGACTCCTCATAAATCTAAACACAATCTTATCATTACAGCAATACAGCAAATACTGTGAAAATAAAACAAAAACAAATAAATAATAATAATATCAAACACACAGATTTCTTCAGTACCAGATGCTATACAGTCCATAAATCCCAGACATTTAGAAGATAAACAACTGATTTGACATTAATGTGGCCACACTGAGTTGAACTAGCAGCAAGCACTCAGTTCTTTGAATGTGCCGGTACCCTTCTCTTTGTGACACCTTAGAGACTAACAAATTTATTAGAGCATAAGCTTTCGTGGACTACAGCCCACTTCTTCGGATGCAACACGGCTGCTACTCTGAATCTTCTCTTTGTGGTTATCCTTTGCTGCAATTAGCAAAAGCAGACCGATGAGCATTAACTCTTAGGGCAGAGATTTTCACCTCGCTTCCAGCATGGCTGTCTCTCTCTGGGTCTGTCTGAATTAACTCAAGATTTTTGAGCAGCAGCTCCACGCTCCCTCTCTCTCCCCCACCCCCTATACATAGGTTGCCAGGTGGTTTTCGACCAGAGCACCTGGTAGAAAAGAGACCCTGGCAGCTCTGGTCAACACCACTGATAGGGCCATTAAAAGTCCGGTCAGCGGCGCAGTGCAGCTAAGGCAGGTTCCCTGCCTTCCGTGGCTTCGCGTGGCTCCCAGAAGCAGTGGCATGTCCCGCCCTCCAGCTCCTACAGGCAGCTAGGGGCCTCCACACACTGCCCCCTCCCCAAGGACCAGCTTGCAGCTTGCATTGATCAGGAGCTGCGACCAATGGGAGCTGCAGGGGCAGCACCTGCAGACAGGGCAGCGCGCAGAGCAGCCTGGCTGCACCTCCGCGTAGAAGCTGGAGGGGAAACATGCTGCTGCCTCCGGAAGCTGCCTGAGGTAAGCGCCACCAGGAGCCTGCACCCCTGACCTGCTCCCATGCCCCGACCACTTGCCCCAGCCCTGAGCCCCCTCCTACCCTAGAACCACTAGGTCCCAGCCTGGAGCACCCTTCTGCACCCCAAACCCCTCATCCTGAGTCCCACCCCAGAGCCCACACCCCCAGGTGGAGCCTTCACTGCCCCCTACATGCCCCAAATCCCTGTCCCAGCCCTGATCCCCCAGTGATCAGCCCGGTGAAAATGAACGCGTGAATGAGGGTGGGGGGAGCGAGCAACGGGGGATGGGGGGTGGAGTGAGCAGGAGCCTCGGAGGAGGTGCATGCCCTCGGAGGAGGGGCAAGGGTGTTCAGTTTTGTGCAAGTAAAAAGTTGGCAACCCTACCCAGACACACATAAAACACACACAATACAGTATTCTTAAACATCTAACAACAACAATTCCTAACAGGGAATCCCTAATTAAGTTTGGGTCCAGCATATTCTTGCAATTAGTCAAAAAGCAGGCCTTAAGCATCAGTCCTCAGGGTAGTGATCTTCCCCTCCCGTCCAGTATGCCTCCCTCTGGATCTTGCTGAACTAAGTTTGGAGCCCTTTTTTCTGACATACTTGGGACTGGAATTGGCCTCCACTCTTGGAGATGCCCTCTTAAACATGCTTCGAGAGTTTGTGAACTTTTTGCCCTTTGTTTACCTACTCACCCCAGACTAGCTGGAGAGCTGCTCCACTCTTCTGGCAAAAAACAAAACTGACTACTTCTGTTTCAAAGGAACCATGACAGAAGCATGGGTTACATAAGGGTGGCATTATCAAACCCCATACTGTTTGTTGGGTACTGAAAATGTGCATCTTTCTGTAAATGCATGTACTATGAATGTACAAAGCACTGCCACCACTCCTGCTTCTCATTACCATATTCTCTTTTTGGGAGTAGGGATTCCAGTCCATCTCATCAGCCTATTCCCTGGAACAAAGATCCTCTCTGCCAATGACAATCTCTTGAAATACGTAGTGTAAGATCACCATTATACCCCTTATCATTAGCTGCTTTGCATATAACTAAAAATAAAAACTTCTCTCACACATTGTTTGCAGTTAGATCAAGGCCTCAAACTTGTTCCTAAAATCCAAACTAAACCATATATTATGCCAATATTGGTGTAGTGGAGATAATTCAGGTACAATATACTCACATCCTCTAGTACCGTGGTAACAAATAGTCTGAATTAGACTTTGGAAGCCACTCAGTCTGGCAAAAAAATGCCAACAGATGTGACCCTGCTATAGAATATGCCAGGCCCTCATCATGAAGGGCTATTAAAAATCTACTAAGTGCTTCATCAGAATTACAAATATTATCCAAACCCCTATTCCCTGTCTGAATGTAGTTAAACTGCAAAAAAAAACCTAATACAAGCTCACCAGCTGCTGAGTAGATTTCTGCAACAGCTGCTATTCCCTTAATGAACAATAATTTAGTGGGGGTGGAGTGGGCTGGATAAAGTACCACTTTTTTTTTTTTTTAGTGATGGAGAGGTTACAGACAACCAATGGTGATGCAAATCAAACTCAGCAATTTTGTTATGCACTCTGAGTCCCATCTTTGGTTCCAAATAGTATATCCTCAGCAAGCATTTCCAAATGACAACTACCCACAACTTTACTGCTGGTCTTGAAACTGCCAACAGATATATAACTGAAAACAATTCTAAATCTCACTGACCAAACGTTTAGTTATCGGTTCCTGAGCCATAGACGTCAAATGGCCAATTTATGGCCGATAGATCAATTAATGCCTTCCTGTAATATTAAAATAAAATAAGAATAAGAATGTCTGTATCTACATCCAACTCCCCTGTTTCAAATGACAAGAGCTGACCCACAATCCCTGTATTCCTGCATGAAGATTCTGGCTAAAGCCAAAAATATGCATATATTTTTTTCAAAACTTAAGGAAGCCTGTATTTCTGTAGGTTCCTTGCATGAAGCCATCCCACTGCAAGCTCTGACTTTTCCATCTCTCATAAAAATGAAACAAAAAAAGCCCAGGGGCTAATGAAACAAATAGTGACTGTCTCTAGGGTCAACAACAGTTTAAAAGATGGGTAAAAATAGCACCTTTGATGGTACATATTGTCCTCAGCCTTGTTATTGCCTTTGGGGGCACTCAATATATACATGTTATGCATGAAATGTGAAACCAAGGTCCCAAACAATCATGTTTAGCAGAGAGGTAAAGTCAGTTTTTGCATGAGTAAATGCAAATACTGACTAAATTCCATTTTGAGTTACTACATTTTACCTACTTAGATTGTAAGCTTTTTGGGGGCAGGGACCATATTTTGATCTGTGTCCGTACAGCACTGAGCACAATGGTTCATGATTGGAGCTCCTAGCCATGACTGCAGTATAAATACATAATAATTATAGTACTTAACTGTACAGAAGGGAATTAGATAATTGGAAATGGTTATTCTTATCTCCTTGCTCTAAGCTGTTTTGTAATATTGCTACATGCTGCTGCATACCAACCCCAAAATGGCTGCAGAAGTGATTCGTGACTATATATCATAGTTTGAACTTGGGGATCATTCATTAAAAGGAATGCATAAATATAAATTATTATTTATTATGATTAATGTTTCCAGTTGACAAGACTCATGTAACTACAGCATCCATCTTGTAAATTACTCTGACAGAGAATATACATTGTCCATTAGAAGTTCCCTACGTTAGCTTAGAAGTTCCCTATGTTAGCTTTAAATATGTTTTTCCTTAAAAATGAAGTGGGAGGTTTTGTAAGAAGAGAGCCACCAATTTTAAGGCAGGTTCCACTCCTCCCTACAACACCACATAGGACTCTGAGAAGTCCAGAACTTTGCATCTCAGTGACTCGCTTTTATTAAATATATTCTTATTTAGAACCTCACTATGTATCATGGAGACTTCTAAGGGCCATACATCAAAAGAAATAAGCAGTAAAAATAAACAGTAAAATATTAAACAAACATAAAAGGTGAAAAACATGTCACCATTTACCATAACTCACTGACACTAGTTCTGAGATGAAAAAGTTAAATTTCGATATTGTACACTTCAACTCTTTAAAAAAGTTAACTGAACAAGTTGCTGATGGTTCAAATTCAGGAAAGCTGTTTCAGAGTATAAATTAATCCCCCTATGCAGTATTACCACCTCAGCCCTCTCCTGGGATTTCTAGGAAAGCCCCAAATTTAAATCCTACCAGAGGTCTATGAGATCTCTGAGAGCAGGAGCTGTTAAGGGGCATCAGTGAATCAGGACTCAGATGCTCTGACCATATACGCTTTTCAGCTTGAACTACCAACTTTTTGAGTTACTTTGCTCCTACCGCCAATCATCTGTCATAAATAAATTTATGGCCACTTTTTCTGAGCTTGTGTGCACTATAGCTTTCCTCTGACTATACTAACCCAGGACTGGCTAACACATTTGAGCACATCTGTTTTTGTTCTGCATTAAGCACAAAAATCCTGTTTAACACTGTGCAAGTTAAAACATGTGTCAGTTAATATGGTACATTTTCCCAGTGTAGAAATGCTGGGAATTTTAATAGTCATTTTACATGAGGAACAAATGTTTGTAAAGTCTAGTGTAGATAAAACTCAACTGTATAAGTTAACATGTTAAAACACAATTAAAAATTACTGAGTAGACAAACCACTTGCTCCACTGTATCCCTGTCCTCCAAGAAGATAATTTGACATGCAGGATATCTTCCAGGGAAAATTTGTATAGTATATATAAACAAATCTTGGCTTGTGTTAGTCTCTATAAATTATGTGTAGGAAATATGCCTAACTACAAATATAGAAGCAGCCATTCATGCTTTTAAAAAAAATGTGATAAATATCACCTTAAAAAAAAAAAAGGCTTTCTTTGAAAATCCTTGCAGAGTATAGTTACTTTATAGCAGCTACCCTGCATTGCAACAATATGGTTCATTAGAGGAATTCCTTACATTTATTTTTCTTAGATCGAATGTAGGAATTCAATGTAGAAAAAACTGTTTATTTCTAGAGGGGAAATAAAAGGGAAAGAGATAGTGAGGATGACTGAACTGATTTCTAGACACAAGGGAGAGTGAGATAGGGATGCCTTATTAGCCCTAAATAAGGCTATATTTTTGTTTCTATATATGGGAGAAATTATAATTGTAACTCCCATTCACACTAATGGGAGTTGAACATATGAAATCCCCGAGGCGTTGTAAGGATAATCTATCTCTGTGAATTTCCTGGCTTTTGTTTGTTTGCGTCTCTTACCTTTAATGTCAATTTATTACTAATATTTCATTTAAAATAAACAACCCAAAACACCACCACAACAAAAAGAAATCTGTTCTGCAGTGGTTACACTGATCAGGAGATAATGAGATTATTTTGTTGTTGGCCAACATAAATTGTCACTTCTGCTTATCATTGATACCTAAGAATGCAATATTTTCCTACTGTGGGCTTGTGCAATATGGCTTATGAAATGGCATATGATGTCAGTTGCTGAGAAGATTATTGTTGTTTTTATGAATACAGAGTAACACGGCTACCCCCTGATACTTGATACCATGCAAGGCACTGAATTTAGCCGTATGAAGTGGAAATCCATCAACCTCATGAAAAAACTCGTGCAGATACAAACAGACATCTTCCTTTTCAAGTGCAAACAGATGGACATCATACCAAATGGACTGAAGGTAAAAACTCCATTGCAATCGACATACTACACTGACTATAGTGAGAGATTGTGCCACAAACTCTCAAAGAAACTGAGGAACCACCTGATCAGCATCCTGTACAGCAGACAGGAGAAGCTCAAGAATGAGCTCTCAAAACTGGAGACTCTCATACAAAACCAACCTTCCACACAAACTTCCACGTGGCTGGACTTTACAAAAATGAGACATTAAAATAATACTTTACTTCTCTACAGAGGAAAAAGGACAGTAAACTATCTAAACTCCTACATGCCATAGGAGCTACGACAATGGTACCCTTAACTCACCAACAAATATTGATAATCTATCCAACCACACACTTAGCCCGGTGGAAGAGTCTGTCCTATCTCGGGGACTCTCTTTCCGCACCACCTCCCCCACGAACATGATACAGTTTTGCAGTGATCTGGAAGCCAATTTTCACCATCTCCGACTCAAGGAATATTTTCAACACACCACTGAACAGTGCACTGACCCTCAGGAACCCTCCGACCAACACTGCAAAAAGAAGAATTCTGTGTGGACTCCTCCTGACGGTCAAAATGACAGACTGCACTTCTACATAGAGTGCTTCCGCAGATGTGCACAAGCCGAAATTGTGAACAAACAGGATCACTTGCCCCATAACCTTAGCCGTACAGAACGCACCATCCACTGCCTCAGAAACAACTCTGACATTATAATTAAAAAGGCTGACAAAGGAGGTGCTGTAGTCATCATGAACAGGTCGGATTATGAACAGGAGGCTGCCTGGGAACTCTCTGACACCTCATTCTATAGGCCCCTATCTTCCAATCCCACTGAGGAGTACCAAAATAAACTACACCATCTGCTCAAGAATCTCCCTGCTATAGCACAGGAACAGATCTACACAGACACACCCCTAGAGCCCTGACCAGGGGTATTCTATCTGCTACCCAAGATCCATAAACCTGGAAACCCTGAATGCCCCGTCATCTCAGGCACTGGCACTCTTACAGCAGGATTATCTGGCTATTTAGACTTTCTCCTCGGAACCTACGTTACCAGCACTCCTAGCTATCTTTGAAACACCACCGACTTCCTGAGGAAACTACAATGCATTGGTGATATTCCTTAAAACACCATCCTGGCCACCATGGATGTAGAAGCTCTTTACACCAACATTCCACATGAGAATGGACTACAAACCGTCAGGAACAGTATCCCTGATGAGGCCATGGCACACCTGGTGACTGAACTTTGTGACTTTGTCCTCACCCACAACCATTTCAGATTTGGGGACAATGTATATCTTCAAGTCAGCGGCACTGCTTTGGGAACCCGCATGGCCCCATAGTATGCCAACATTTTTATGGCTGACTTAGAACAACACTTCCTCAGCTCTCATCCCCTAGTGCCCCTCCTCTACTTGCGCTACACTGATGACATCTTCATCATATGGATGCACAGGAAGCAGGCCCTTGAATTCCACCTGGATTTCAACAACTTCCACCCCACCATCAACCTCAGCCTGGACCAGACCGCACAGGAGATCCACTTCCTACAAGAGATCTACAATTGATCCTGGAAAATGATCCTGCACTCTCACAGAACTTGGGAGGCAGGCCACTCCTCACTTACCGACAGCCCCCCAACCTGAAGCAAATACTCACCAGCAACTACACACCACAGAAACACTAACCCAGGAAACAATCCCTGTAACAAACCCCATTGCCTACTCTGTCCCTATATCTACTCTAGTGACACCATCAGAGGACCCAACCACATAAGCCACACCATCAGGGTCTCATTCACCTGCACATCTACTAATGTGATATATGCCATCATGTGCCAGCAATGCCCCTCTGCCATGTACATTGGCCAAACTGGACAGTCTATGTAAAAGAATAAATGGACACAAATCAGACATCAGTAACATACAAAAGCCAGTAGGAGAACACTTCAATCTCCCTGGACATTTTATAACAGGTTTAAAAGTAGCCATACTTCTTCCAAAAAAAACTTCAAAAAAGACTTCAAAGAGAAACTGCAGAGCTACAATTCATTTGCAAATTTAACACCATTAATTTGGGCTTGAATAGAGACTGGGAGTGGCTGGTTCACTACAAAAGCAATTTTCCCTCTCTTAGTATTGACACCTCCTCCTCAATTATTGGAAGTGGACCACAGCCACCCTAACTGAATTGGCCCTGTCCACACTGGTTCTCCACTTGTATGATAACTCCCCTTCTCTTCATGTGTCAATATATTTATGCCTGCATCTGTAATTTTCACTCCATGCATCTGAAGAAGTGTTTTTTTAACCCATAAAAGTTTATGCCCAAATAAATCTGTTAGTCTTTAAGGTGTCACTGGACTCCTCATTGTTTTTGAGAAGATTCTGTCTATTACAATCATGTAATATAATTTGTATTGAGGAAAAAAGGACCTGTATGTCCTCCTAATTTATGTGTTTCTATGACTTCCTTCTAGTTTGGACATGTACCATAAATCACAGGTGTCTCCTCAGGATACAGACTGTTAGTGTGTTATTATTTGCTGTTTTCTAAGAAAACAGGAGTTTCTGCTCTGCAAAGGCAGGCCCCCCCGACATTATGGAGTTTCTGCTAAGAGTTCAAAGCAGGGCATGAAAGCACTGACTATCCACCAGGATGTAGACTGCCGCTATTCTCACACTCTCTTGGGTGGTACAAATATTTATGCAGCTTTAGACACTTTTAATTTTAAATTCATTCCCACGCAAGTTAAATAACTGTTTTTCTTGAAACCTATCCAGGCAGAGGATGACTTGACAAAAAAAAAAAAAAAAAACCATCAGCATCCTACACACTTGCCTTTGTCTTACTCAAAATCCTTCTCAATTCATCTTCAATTTTAAGGATGCTGCTCCTTTTGGACACACTTATCTCTTTTACCTCACCTACTTGTTTTTATCTAACCTATAGTATTGTAAATTGTTCCTGTTAGGAAAGTTGAAATGAATCATGAAACTGAATTTATATAAAAGCAGTATCAATGTTAGTGTAATGATTCCCAAAACACGGTCCGTGGACCTCTGGTGATCTATGGGGCAATCGCTGGTCACATGGCACTGACTCTCCTTGTTTCCAGCTGCTGCATTTTATGAGGAGATAGAGAAGATGCATAAATATTAGTTAACAGTACTTTTCCACATAAATAGTTGCTGTCATCACCACAGGGATGGTAAGCAATCATGAATGGGGGGAAGGGGCTCCTTGCAATCATAAAAGAAAAGGGAGATAGTGCATGTGTTTCTGCTATCATATATATTATTGTTGTTGTTTTTATAAAAACACAGACTTGTATCACTTACCTAACTCAGATCAAACAGTGATATAGCCTTTCACTCCAGCAAATACCATAGGATCTGAATAGAATAAATCCACCCAATCATGAAAGAGCTTCCAAAATTAAAGATTTGTAAAGTTAGTGACCAAATGCCACACTACCCATTCCAATGACATTTGATCAGTAGAGATTAGCTGAGAAAAGGGGGTTATATTTATGGCAGTATTATTAGAGAATACCTGATGTGGATGAAAGGGTTTCAATGCTGAATTAATCTGGTTTAGCCTAATGTATCAACTTGGTAGTTACTTTAGAAGTGAAGTGGCCAAAATCCTTTCAAGGACCCTATATATACACACATCTGCACTGATCAACAGTCTCTCAGAATATTCTGAAGTATGAGTTATTTTCAGTTAATGTTGGGAACCATACTAACACAGCAGCATGGAGTAACAGGCCTTTCCCATTGCTAATATAAGAGACTCTCATTTTACAAACTGCATGAGTAGTAGTTAAATCAGAATTTGCATAGAACTGTTTTCTCTGGTGGAGTTCATCTTACCAAATGATTAATGGTGCTTTGGGGTTGCTCTAAGATCAATTGGATGCAAAATTTCAGCTTTGCTTGAATCTGAAAGGTAAAAATATTAGCCCATAGGACTGTATTTAGGCAACAGAAAAGAAGGACTAGGTCAGGAAGTAGTTTATGTGTGAAAAGTAGTATTTTGCATATGACCCAGCAGCAAAATGTCTTTGTGGTAGGGCAGGATGGAAAATAAAGATGGAGAGAGAGAGAGAAAAGTTTTTACTGACATAGTATCAGTTTCAGGTAAAATTCTCTGAATGTATTTGCTTAATTTGTGATTCCAGAGACAAACCTAATTGGGGTATTCTGCTAATCTTCAAATACCCTGGCACCAAAGGCTTCCCAGAGGAGCTGACAGAGGCACTATGGGTATATCTACACAGCACTGTAATCCCATGTCTACTGGACCCGGACTAGTGGACTCAGTGTAGCAAGCCCACACTAGGGTGTCCACACTGCATTGTAAACATGGGCTTACAATTGCTGGACCTTGGTCTCGCAGTCATGCTAGTGCATCCATACTTCAGTACACAGACCTTCTGACTCAGGTCTGTGGCTTGAGTGGCATCACTGAAAAATGACAGGGCTTGGACCTGAGTATCAGTGGGACTCAGGGTCTGACTGCCCCAACTCCCTCCCCTAATCCATCCCACCCAACACCACTGCACCCCACTCCGACAAGGTCCTAAGATCTGGGTCCTGAATGCTTGCTGACCCAAGTAAGACTAATTTGTAGGTGGATGGAAGGGGAGCTTGGGCTCAAACCCGAGTCAGAGCCTGGGCTTATTGTGCAGTGTAGACATCTCCTATGTGACATGGTGATGAAGTTTAAATGTCTTGGGATACTTCAGTATCCACATTGATGATACTTCTGATCGTTCAGAAACTACTATCCAACTAATCTCCACATTAGTTTTCCCGCAGGTAATCTCTGGACCCAAAAAAACACATCAAACCATACCCTGTAGTTGACCCTCTTGCCGAATATAGACACAAAGACCTCAAGAATTTTATGTGCCCAGTTTCAGTGTCCAGATGAAATTTGACACCCTGATAAGAAAATTTCATTATGGAATTAGGAATAGGCCCTTATCCACAGTATTGCAACACCAGCTGACTCTGATTGCCTGCCTATCGCATCTATCCAATATCATCTGACAATAATTTAAGGAGGAGGAAAAGTAAGATATTCTAAAAGTGTTTTAAAGCATGTAAAAGTAAGAGTTAAGCCCCGACTCACTGTAGTAAGAGTCGGGTGACTTTTCCCAGACTAACACATAGAGACCCAAATTAGTACCATATTGTACACATGCTGTATGAGGATAATATCCTGCCAAGTAAGAAAATGTCATCTTAAAATAGAAAGCTACATTTCCTCAGGATATTGATCTAGCCTAGCTGGATTCTGTAAAAGATAGAAAAGTGGATAATGTAACTTCAGATGTGAGAATTTATTAACTTAAGTGACTGGTACGGTCAGACCTAATACTTGGTCCCTACAGCAGGAGGATTTCTCAGGTCATTTTGTTTTTATATCACTAATCTGCTAATGCAACCCACTTTTAGGAACTGCTGCAAAGTAATTAACTTGTTATAGTGCCTACGTGATGTATTTTTGTACAATGGAATTATTTATATGACTCCCATAATCATTCTGCAAGGTACTTGAACTCCACAGCTCTTATAGATTTGAAATTTTAATAAGGACTTTGTTGTGTCCCATAAAGTTGCCTCAATTTTTAGAGGCTTTGTTTTAAAGTTGGTGTCACAACATAATCTCTAAACACATCAGTCAGATTTCAACCAATTCACTCTCTTACTCTGAGTTATAATTTGACCAATAATGTTACACCAGCAGTACAGTATTTAGACACTTTAGCCCCAGCCTTCAGATGGTATAATTCCATGGAGCAGTGTTGGCTTGTATGAAGCTATGCCAGTTTACACCAGCTAAAGATCTGGATTCTTGAGTTTATTTGTGGTTGTTATGGCTCTCAGTGTATCTCCATTCTATGGTCTAGATTGTGGCTTTCAAAGCCAATACCATGTTGGGAGTGTGTTACAAACATGCCTAAGAACTAAAATACCACAAGGTATTTGGGACAGTGTACAAAGTAGCAGCAACTGCTACATCATTAAATGGGCACACAGAGTGCTACCACAAGCATTGGTCTTAGACTGCCAGCTGGTGCAGAAAAGTGTTGAGGCGATGGCCATACGCTCCTTTTAGGATGTTTCATATAACTGATGACCCTAAAGGAACCCAATCTTGTGTTCAGCAGAGAACACAAGGTTCAAGATCCTAGCTGCCCACAACACAGTACAAGAAGTATAGATGTTCAGTCTCTGCTGTGCCCTCTCTCTACTCCCCTTGTACAAACCCATTCAAGAGAAGGCAAAATATGGCCTTTTAAAGATTAAAATTATTAGTAATGAGATTGTTCCTGTACCAGTGATCCTTCTGTGACCTTGCCTGCTCTGTCCTCTCACTTCACTCAACCCCATTAAGCAATTTTTAAGACTGAAGTAATATGGGTACCCAAATCTCTCTCCTTGATCCATTGCTTTTGATATGCGTTAGCACAAAGAGCAGCATGTGATGGGCGTACTGAAGTTAAGACCTGGAACTAGTGTAATGCTCTAACAATAGATGGTGTGTTAGTGCATGATGTTGCTCTGAGCCTAAGCAAAAAGAATTTTAAAATGCTACAATCTTCTTGAAGCCAATCCAGGAAAAGACAGATTAAATCCTAAAATCCTCTAGATTCCAGACATCGCTGACACAAGGGATGTGATTAGCTACTGAAGGGAATGTCATGTGGAGGCAAAAATAAGCCACTAAGAAAAAATAAGAATAAAGGCATTAAAGAATTTTACTATTTATAGTTTCAAAAATATTTTCTTCTCTCTGTCTGGTGGCAGATGTAATACAGCAAACCCAAACTGGCTAGACTGAACCTTAGCTTTATGCCCAGCTCGTAGCTGTCCTGCCTAAGGAGGAGATCTGGGGAGGAAATGCGTCACAGTTCTTTACCCTACTCCCTGGGGAAACTAATTAGCTGCAGTCCTTCTCTTAGATGCTTACTCCCCATCCCCACCCCCTCAAGCCAGCTCAGCTCAGCTGGCCTGCGTCTCTCCAATCCTACCCCACCCAGCCACTTAGGACTCATGAAAAAGCTGTGTTAGCGCCACAAGAAGCACTAACACAACCATGCAGGATCTGGAGTCCTACTCCACTTTTATTCCCTGGCAGGACCATAGTAAGGCCAGTCACACTCTGCTCCCAAGACAACAGAAAATTTAAAAGTGCGCTGGAGGCTTGTGGGAAAGGGCTGTTCCTGAGCTTAAGATCTTTTCTATACCCTCAAACAATTTTCTGTAAGAATACAAAATTAATTATAAGGGGGGAGAAAGCAATGAGACAGGCTTTCAGTCTCAGACCTCTCAGAGTCCCCCTTTTTCTTCAGTATTTGAATGCCCAGTTTAGGGCCTCCAAACATGTTCCCTAGAAAGCAGTTCTGAGCACAGGACTTGACACCAGGAACTGAAGTGCATATTCTCCTTTTAATGCCTGTGCTTAATTCCTGCACCAAGCATTATGTCCTGAGAAGAGACTATTCTACAATCCCTCCCACATACCCCCTGCTTCTCCCCTATGAAGAGTCAAGAAAAAATACTCACAAGAGTAGTTATGGACTTCAGTCTACAGTCCCTTTCTCACAGCAAATTTCTCCTCTCCGATCGGCAGTGTGAATCTCTTGGCTTCAGTGTGCAGCTACATTATATGTTGTGTACCTGTTCATGAGCAAAGCTCCCAGTTATGACAGAGGAAGTTCTTCCCTCAGAGCTACTGAAGAATATCTAATACAGATCCACACTGTAGATCAAAGAGCAGAATTTTAACTGTAGTTCCTTAGACACGCAAGGAAAAAAAAAGAAAATGTTTTGTTCTTTGTGGCTAAAATCATCTTTTCCTTCTTTCTTCTCTTAGATGCTCAAATAAATACTCAAAGAGAACAGGAGTACTTGTGGCACCTTAGAGACTAACAAATTTATTAGAGCATAAGCTTTCGTGGGCTACATATACTGGAGTATATGCATCCGAAGAAGTGGGCTGTAGCCCACGAAAGCTTATGCTCTAATAAATTTGTTAGTCTCTAAGGTGCCACAAGTACTCCTGTTCTTTTTGCGGATACAGACTAACACGGCTGCTACTCTGAAACCAAATAAATACTGTGAAAGGGTTCTTTGATAATCAATGAGTTTCTACAATTTTTCCCCACCCCTCTCTTTTTCCTCATCCCAACTAAAAAATGAAAAGCTCAATGAGATCATATGTAACACTCATTCTGAGTATCACTTCATTTTTCCACAAGCCTGTGGTCTCCTGAGTTTGAAGCAATCTGAATTTCCTCATGTCCTGGTGGCACATTAATAATAATTATAAAAAAAACATACAGAAGACTTTATGGCTTCCAATGAAAAATAAGCCTCAAGGGATAACAACAAGAATCTTTGGAACTTCGAAGAGCTCACTGAACTTTCGGGTATACATAATAATTGGGCCAGTTTTCTGGGACCTTTTTTCTCTGCTCTAAACAGGATGTTGAATACTGTCCTATGGAGGCATATTTATAAGGGTAAGCCAAGTGACTGGGAATTCACATTTTTGTTTACACAATCAACATCATTGTAAAGCACACAAACAGAAACATGTTTACTTGTTTAAATTTCTGTTGCCAGCTTGCTGGGATTTCTGTGTAGGTTGGCTCACATATCAAAGAAAGGGAAGATGCATTATTGCCTTTTGGGCAGTATTAGTACTACAGTCGTAGCATTTTTAATATTTTGCATAGAACATTTGGCTGTATTTCTGGTTCAGTGGTTTATAATTTCCTGACCTACCGCAAAGTCAAATTTCAAAGTAAAGACATTTTCCTGATGTTCTCAGATCACCCACAACAAGTGCATGGTAAGCTGTGGTGTCTGGATAATTGTGTGATAAAACTGCATATCTTTACCAACATAGCTAATGATTATACTTTATTTTTAGTGTCAGTTTCATATTAATTAATTTGGTATTCATTGTATTAACATTGACCATAATGACATCCATTATAATACTTAATGTATGACATATACCTTTCCATTACATTGTAATTCAATATGGACTGTAGCATTCATTATGATGGTTCTTTTCAGTAATAATGTGGATTTTTTAAAATAATTCCAATAATACTTCCATTGTATTTGAGCATTAATTAATGTTCACTTATTATAAAGTGGTATTCACTGCCTACTTAGGGAAGATGAAACCCTGCCTTGCAGTGGTAACTTAAATTCCCAGGATGCTCCAGGGTAGTCCAAAGGGATACTGGCAATCCCAAAGCTGTACAAGTGAGATGTAAAACTCCACTGCAATCACACATACTATACAGCATTGCTTTATTATTTATGAAATTTTAAGCCCTCTTATACACAAAATCAACTTGCTTCTATGGGGCGATGATTGATAATGAGAGAAGAAGAATCCTCAGACCTAAATTTTCAAACACAGATGACTGAAGTTAGCCATTTAAATGAATACGGAGTTTCACTACCGTCAAGAATAGCTGATAGGCATCTAACTCCATATTTGGGTAAGTTTTCAGGTGTTTGAAAATTGTGGCCCTAAGACATGAAACAGTACTGGCACTACAGCACAGTTTAGGGTTTGATATTGTGTGTGTAGCTTTTTTGGCAGTGTATAGCTTCTCCCCAATAGAATTTTGGGTGTCAGATGGAGCACATCAAGCCTAATAGTCTTCTAGATTCCTGCAAAGAACCTTTAAGAAAAACACACACAGCTACTTTTCATTATGGTCTAAGCAAAGAGCAGGATTCTACAGACTATAATGCTATGGATAACTAGAGAACATTGCCAAATTTTGCACTCTATTACAACTATGCAACTCAACTGAAACCAAGGAGGAAGAAAACTAGTGATGTTGCACAGGTGTCACTGAGAAAATAATTTGCTGCTTATCAGCTCTACTTCAAGAGTCCCCGGTGATTAATTTACAGACATTGTCTGTAAATAAAATTTCTCCTTTTGATCAGCAGTGTCCCTTCTTCCCTACCAAACAGAGCACAATTGCACATTCTGTATATCCTGTCCATATGCAAAACTATCACTAATTTGAATGGGATATCAAGAGTAAAACCTGTGCAGAACATGCAAGAGAGACCTGTATTAAGAGTCAAAGAATTTAGCCCATATTTTACAATTTCCAAAGAGTCTTCAGAGAAAATAGTGGGCATTTAGGAAAATACTTTTGAAATTTCCTTCAATTACACTCCTGGAAAAATAAGATTTTTTCTGTGCCAATGACTCACACAGATCTGTAAAACAGTTGTCTGCTAAATAAAACCTGCAGCATGTATGTACTGATTACCCATATGAAAACATGAAAGCTATATAGATTGAAAAATGAGCTAAAGATGTACTTTACTCCACAAAAGTAGTCCAGAAGAAGAGGGATGTCCATGTCTTCAGGTGAAAACCCCCCTGCTGGGCCCATGAGGTGAAATGCATCCACTTGCCCATATAGGATCACCTCATGGACTCTTTTCTGCTTCTCAAGAGGATGTCTTGAACTGCTGATGATCAGTCCTGCTCTAGCGAAGATGCCTATCCAAAAACCAAACTCTTAGGTGAAGCATCTGCAGTTCTGGATGCCTGATCCTGCCACCATGCTGCATGAGGAGCTCCAGGAAAGCTGGCAGCAGAATCAGGTGACATGCCAACATGTGGAGAAGGAGGGGAAACCAGATCTAATGAAGCCAGACTAGAGCAATCAGAATGATCATTGCTCGCTCCTCTCTGATTTTGTGTAGGACACATGGCAGGAGCAGTAGCAGAGGAAAGGCATAATTGATCTGGTCTGCCCAGCGGATGACCAGGGCAAGTAAAAAGATCCCTAGTCAGAGTCCCCCAGTGGTCAAAAATGTCAGCAGTCATGGTGTTGTGGAGCTCCCATTCATGATTGGCCATGAATTTCCTGCTGAGAGTCTGTGGTTATGTTCTGAGTCCTGGGAAGATATGCTACTCACAACAGGATCTTGTGGGTAATGCACCAATCCCAAATGCCCCCTCATTTGTTCATGTAGTAAATGATGGTGGTGGTGGTGGTGTCTGACATGATAAGAATGTGACGGGAGTGAATAGATGTAAGAAATGCATGACGTGCTCTCCACACAGCCTGAAGTTCCAGGATTTTTATGTGTATCCGGGATTCCAGAGTGGTCCAAGTCCTGTGACATATGCTCATCCATGCGAGCACCCCATTTAACGAGCGACACATCCGTGATGATCGTTGTGCTTGAGGAGGATGGGAGGAAGGGTATCCTGGTGCAGACTTGACCTGGGTCTGTCCACCATTGGAAGGAGGAGAGAACCTTGGGGGGAACTGTCAGTAGTAAGCCCATGGTTTGGTGCGTAGGAGAATAGGCCCTTTGGAGCCACAGTTGTAGGCAGTCAAAGCAAAAACGAGTAAAGGCTGTAATGTATTGTCAGGTCACCATGTGGCCAAGAAGGGAAAGGCAAGTCCTGGCCAGAATAGAAGGACCAGAGACCACCTTGGTAATCAGTTCCTGTAGGATCTGGAACCTGCCTTCTGGTAGGTAGGCATGTGCCAAGACCGCATTAATGCGGGCCCCAATGATTTCTAGGGATTATATGTGATTTTTCAATGTTTACGCTCATTCCCAGGGAGGAGAGGAGTGTGAGCAGCATGGAGGTCGAGGCTCAAGCGTTCCCTTTGGATCACGCTGCTATTAGCTAGTCAAGATAAGGGAATATAAAGACCCCTTGAGGGCAAAGTGGGGGAACCACTACAGAGAAGATCCATGGAGTAGTGGTAAGTCCAAATGGTAGAACCTTGTATTGGAAGTGTCGAAGGCCTGCCAGGAATCTCAAGAAATGTCTGTGGGTAGTATGGATATCTATGTGAAAGTAAGAGAGCTGTAAACCACATGCCCTTTTCTAGTGAAGGTATGTTGGCTGCTAGCGTGACCATACAAAACTTGGGCTTATGTATGAAATGGTTGAGACGGAGATCTAAGATCGATCTCTACCCACTCTTCTTTTTGGGAACCAGGAAATAGGTGGACTAGAACCCTGAGCTCTGATAGATCGCAAGAACAGGCTCTATTGCTCCCCTTTGTAGTTGGTAGTCCACTTCTAGGGAGAGGATACTGTAATAAGAATGGTCCCTGAGGCGGAGCTAGGGCAGGGGACATGGGTCAAGTAGCATTATGAACAGCCATGTCGAATGACATCCAGGATCCATTTGTCCATTGTTATCGCACTCCAAGCTGGTAAGAAGAGTGCTAAATGCCCCCAAAGGGGGTGGGTTGGGCATGCGGCATGAGGCAAGATGGTTGACAGCTCTCTAGATGCACTCAGAAATATTGCTTCAGCAAAGACTTAGTATGAGATGCTGAAGTCTGTGATCATGTACCTGGAGGAGTGGCCATACGGTCTTCTGTTATGTGCGAGGAGGCTCATTGGGCCACTGATTGAAGAATTGAGGAGCTCTGAATCATTGCATTGGTGTCAGGCAGTAGACCTTCTGCTTGAGTGCTGGTGTATAGATACCCAGCAATCGTAGAGTGGCTCTGTAGTCCTTGAGGAAATGGAGGGAATCATTTATCTTCTGACTGAAGAGATGAGACTCATTGAAAGGGAGGTCATCTATAGTGTTCTGGACATCTCTTGGGAAACCTAACAAATGTAGCCATGACTCTCTCCTCATGACAATCCCCATAGCCATTGTGTGCAAAGAAGTGTCTGCCGCATCCACCATGGCCTGAAGTGTTGTCCTCGTGACCAGTTTCCCTTCCTCTAAGATAGCCTGGCAGTGGCACCATCTTGCTGGGGAAGCTTGTCTGCAAAGTCTGCTAACTTGCCATAGGTAAGGAAGTTGTATTTAGTGAATAGAGCCAAGTAATTTGGGATTAGAAATTGAAGGCTGGCAGAGGAGAAGACCTTGAGACCCAGAAGGTCCAGTCATTTTCCCTTTTGTTCACTGGGGTGGAGCATGGGTATTGTTGCTGAACTCATTCTGTCGCCACCTATATGACGAGGGAACTGGGAGAGAGGTGAGAGAACAGACACTCAGTCCCCTTTGTAGGTACACAGTACCTCTTCTCTACCCCCCTGGGGGTGGGTGTGCCAGTGGCTGGAGTATGCCAGACAGTCCAAGTCAATCGGTACAGATACTCTGGTCGGTACCAAGGCACATAAGATGTCAAGCAGCTAGTTGTGTTCATCCTCTACCTCTTCCAGTGGGATGTGGAGGTACTCGGCCACTCTGCGTAATAGGTCCTGGAACTGGCACTAGTCATCCAGGAGCGAGGAGGGAGTCAGACACTGTTGCATCCAGGGACAAGGAAAGGAACCACTCCATTCTGGCAGGCTAAGCAGTTCATCCCCCAATACCAGTTCTAAATGCCTACTCAATGACAGCTGAAGAGGTGAGATGGGGGACCCCTCCCAAGCTGAGCAGAAAGGTTCCAGGGGGGGAGGGATAGCTCAGTGGTTTGAGCATTGGCCTGATAAACCCATGGTTGTGAGTTCAATCCTTGAGGGGGCCACTTAGGGACCTGGGGCAAAATCAGTACTTGGTCCTGCTAGTGAAGGCAGGGGGCTGGACTTGATGACCTTTCAAGGTCCCTTCTAGTTCTAGGAGATGGGATATCTCCATTAATCTAAGAATCTAATCTAAGGTGGATATTGGGGCCAGGACTCCCAGGACAGCAAACAAGGCGGATCCAATGGTTTCTGCAGAGGACTCCAAGGAGTGGGGTATCAATGATTCCTTTGCTGAGAAAAAGGAGGGTAACTGCCACTGAATTGGTGGAACCTTCAAACAGCCATATCAACAGCACAGGAGGAGTGGACCCTGCACTCCACTCAAGTCCTCTGATTCCGAGAAGTCAGAGGCCAGTTCAAATGGCAGAAGCACAGGAGTTGTAGGGGAGTAGGTGTGAACACGATCCAAATGAGATAAGTACAATGTAGGAGAGCATACCCCCTGAAGAGGTGGAGACCTTATCTCCAAGGCAAAGAGTTCATGAGGCCTGGGGGCCAATTTGACCCGCCCTAGCATCAGTGGTACATGCTCCACAGTTGGAACTGGATTTGGAACCAGAGCTGGAATGGTAGCACAAGGGTGCATGCAGGGTCCAACAGACACTACTACTTTGAAAAGTTCTGACTCCAGGTGCATGCATATAACCCTCAGTGGAATACAATAGGGACCATCATTTGAAGAAAAACATATGATTGGCTCAGTTGTTCTGCATGTCACAGAAGGTAAACTGCTAATCTGTTTGGGTTTGGAATGGGGCTAGGCTAGGATGTGACTGACCATCTGCTTATAGGATTCTCGATAGGGCTGATGAGCTGTATCACTCTTCCTGACCCCCAATTTTTGGGAAGGGTCAACAGATTTTGGGCTGATGCTTGTCTCACTGACCAATGCAATTTGCAGATCCTTGACTGGGCTTCTTGTTACATGGGAGTCTAGGGAGGCCTGACACATTGTGGGCTGACCATCTACTAGGAGATTGTCCCTGGGCTATGCCTATTGCAAGAAATCTTTTCTGGGGGATGAGAACAAGAATTGTGGGCTGGTGTTTCTGTCACTAAATATTGCACCTTCTCTACTCCTTCAGAGCCCCCTTTCAATCCTCAGAAGAGAGTGAGGGCATGAGGCACCTCAACTACAGCTCCCATGATGCACTGCAGCAGCTCAGGCAGACACAGATAAATGTCAAACTGACCTGAAACTAAATGTTTTGATTCAGTTCAACAACCAGAATATTTCATTTCAGATTGACCAAACCTGAAACAAAAAATTTCATTTTGATTTTTCCCAATCGTTGGCAAAATTAGAATTTTGCATGGAAATATTTGGATGGGAAAACCCCAACCAATTCCAATACATAAGCATAAAGCACATTCACAACAGGAACTAGTGGCACTTGGGTCTTTCCTATCTTATATTTGTAAGTTTCCATGTTTAAAAAAATTACAATCCCATTTGGTGTAGCATTCCTCTTTTGTATCTAATTGTGTGTTATGCAAACATATTTTTCTTAGACCGATGTAACTTACATTTATATAAATACAGACATATATGTTACTTACATCGGTCTAAGAAAAATATGATTGCACAACATACCATGAAAGACACAAAAGAGGAATGCTACACAGAAGGGATTTTTGTGCATTTCTGCCTGAGCTCTGCATATATCTTATATCAATATAAAAACAACAACAACAACAACGAGTTAACTGAACTGCACTTCACATCACAAAAGACCTCAAGGAGCAATGCAGTATAAACTTTCTTTCCAGAGAAGTCTTTCAATCCAGCAGACTAAACAACATTAACTGAAACATTTAAATCAGAAGACACAGCTGACCAAATATCATCAAGTCTATGTATTTGATTAGCTTTAAAGGCATCTCAAACCTATGGCATAAGTTAAATAAAGTAGTTTTAGCTAATTCATTTTATTAATTTTGGTTGCATAGGCTTGGCAGTTAGGAAATCTTGTTTCCAAAGCCATGGACAATAAAATATTGACTAATTTCTTCATATTTTTATGTACTGTACTAAAATGACTAACATTAAAATGTACAGCTGTGTTTAGTTCTAGATAAAATATCTGGAATATATAATAAAAGAAAGAAAGACTTTGATTGTATGACCTTCGAGGAACCAGAAGAAGATGAAGTGATAATTGCTACTGTAGAGTTCTTTAGGGTGGAAGATGCAAAGTTGGTGGATAAATTGCAGAGAGTACTCTCCACATCTACTAATACCTCTGCAGACATGCTGTGCAATTCTGCAATGCAAAAATGTAGATGTAATTGTAGGAGTCCTGCCTCATTAAATACACAATAAAGTGTGCATTTGAATGATACAGGGCTCTGCAGGAGATATTTGGATATGAATTGTTTTATTTGAGAGTAGCACGTGATCATATAATTAAAGACTGTCACACCATATATACATAATTGACTGACTGGCTCTGGAGACTGAACTACACTTTCATTCAAGAAGGTGGTCACTCCAGGTCAAAGTAACTATCTGGTGGATAAAAGAAGTACAGTTTGGGGGCTGTCAGTCATCTTTCCTGACACTAGATGACAGGGGATGGATCACTTGATAATTGCCCTGTTCTGTTCATTCTCTCTGAAGCATCTGGCAGTGGCCACTGTTGGAAGACAGGATACTGGACTAGATGGACCATTGGTCTGACCCAGTATGGCCACTCTTATGGTCTTATGAACGTACTCTGTGTGCCTCTGGCACCACCATTTTAATAAAACTGAATTCTTACTAAGCATGAGCAAATTAAAGCAGAAAGAAAACTGTTGTAAACACGCTCAGTTCTTACATAAATATCCTTTCTTCACAACTAACTAAATAAATAAAATTCTTCCAGAAAATTCTCAAATGCCTCATATTATTTCGCTTGAAAGTTTCAAAAAACTTCTTTACAGCAAGAATAAATTAATAAAAAAACAAAAGTGTATTGATGTTATAACTCTCCTGCTCCTTCCTCTTCCCCCCCCCCCAGTGGACTACTTCTGGCACAATAATGACAAGGGGTAATAGGACTAAACAAATAAAGCAAACTTTTCAGTCAGAAAAGATATTCTGCCATATAGTAATGCCTCTGAAACCCTGCTGATTGAAAAGGCATGTAGATACCAATCAGAAATTCATCCAGCCATCTCACGAGATGGGGATGGTGTTCTTCATACATTGTGAGAAATGCTATATATATTTTCAGTGAAAACAGGGAATGTTCAGACAGGTCCATATTTAAAAGAAAAACAGCTTTACCAAAAATAACTGTAAATATATTCATTTGGGTAAAACAATCATCTGTGTCTATTCGTGCATGCTATTTGTTCTCATTGCTGTCGCTCCTGTCGATCTGAAGTTGAGAGGTAATGGCCCCATGATTCAAGGAAACTGCTGAACTGTGTACTCAGGCTTCAGTTTGAGAGATGGGTTCATTTATCATCATAATAAGCTATTACCATTGATAGGTCACAACTCATTGAAGAGACAGTCAGTCTAATTGGCTCAATTCCGTTAGCTTTGGATGTGCCTCAAGGAGTTGGAGATGAGCAGTACTTTGCAGGTAATATTCAATCACCCAACAAGCTGCTTGTTTAATAATTCATCACATTTCAAATTGGGGTTTTATCATATTACTCCCATTTCAATCTGCTGAACATCTGGTCTTAACTCTTTCATCTCCTGGGCCCATGGAAATAAACAGAACTTTAAAAAAAGTTAGCTTCAAGAGACTTATTGCATATTTAAAATCTCTACCAAGGTTTCCTTTCTAAAGAAATTTGCTGTCATTAGTTGAATTATCTTTCTGAAAAACAAAATCTTTGGCCCCACCTTACCATCCCGTTGAGGATCAAAATATGGTAGTGAAAGCTAATGGGAACCTAAGGTAATGCAGCTCAGCTTGCATTCCAGAGATTAACCAAGCAGTCTGGACTCATTCAGAAATCTTGTGCAGCAGGTAATGATAGAGTAAAGGAGACAAAGGCCTGAAGGCTTTTAAAAGACACAATATTCTAGTCAGATGTTAGATGATCAGATCAAAGCATAAGTAATTCATGTTATTAGAAACTTTTGTTGTTTTTACTTCAGGGGGAGGGATAGCTCAGTGGTTTGAGCATTGGCCTGCTAAACCTAGGGTTGTGAGTTCAATCCTTTAGGGGGGACTACTCAAGGATCTGGGGCAAAATCAGTACTTGGTCCTGCTAGTGAAGGCAGGGGGCTGTACTCAATGACCTTTCAGAGTCCCTTCCAGTTCTAGGAGACAGGATATCTCCATATATTATTATAAAACCATAAAAGAAAACAATTGAAATACACACTACCAACTTCATGAAAAAACTCATGCAGATACAGACAGACATCTTCCTTTCCAAATGCAAACAGATGGACATCATACCAAAAGGACTGAAGGTAAAAAAATCCATTAATCAACATACCACACATACTATGGTGAGAGATTGTGCCACACAGTCTCAAAGAAACTGAGGAACCATGTGATCAACATCCTATACAGCAAACAGGAGAAGATCAAGAATGAGCTCTCAAAACTGGAGACTCATAAAAAAACAACCTTCCACACAAACTTCGACGTGGCTGGACTTTACAAAAATGAGACAAGCCATTTACAACATACACTTTCCTTCTCTACAGGGGAAAAAGGACACTAAACTATCTAAACTCCTACGTGCCACAAGGGGCCACAAAAGCGGTACCCTTAACTCACCCAACAATATTGTTAATCTATTCAGCTATACTCTTAGAATCATAGAATCATAGAATATTAGAGTTGGAAGGGACCTCAGGAGGTCATCTAGTCCAACCCCCTGCTCGAAGCAGGACCAATCCCCAACTAAATCATCCCAGCCAGGGCTTTGTCAAGCCTGATCTTAAAAACCTCAAAGGAAGGAGATTCCACCACCTCCTTAGGTAACCCACTCCAGTGTTTCACCATCCTCCTAGTGAAAAAGTTTTTCCTAATACCCTATCTAGAAACAGAAAATTGGTTTGACTTGGACCTTAGTTCAAAGGCACATTTAGAAAAAAACCCATAAACCTTCTAACCTCATTCTCTTAGCCCGGCAGAAGAGCATGTCCTATCTCGGGGCCTCTCCTTCTGCCTCACCACCCCAAGGAACAATACAGTTCTGCGGTGACCTAAAATCCTACTTTTGCCATCTCAAACTCAAGGAATATTTCCAACACATCACTGGAACAGCACACTAACCCACAGAAACCTTCCTACCAGTACTACAAAAAGAAGGATTCTGCGTGGACTCCTCCTGAAGGTCGAAACAGACTGGAGTTTTATATAGAATGCTACCGCCAACGTGCATGGGTTGAAATTGTGGAAAAGCAGAATCACTTGTGTCATAACCTCAGCCATGCAGAACATGCTATCCACAGCCTCAGAAACAACTCTGACATTATAATTTAAAAGGCTGACAAAGGAGGTGCTGTAGTCATCATGAATAGGTTGGAATATGAACAGGAGGCTGCCTGGGAACTCTCTGACACTGCATTCTACAGGCCACTATCCTCCAATCCCACTGAGGAGTACCAAAATAAACTACGCCATCTGCTCAAGAAATTCCCTGCTATAGCACAGGAACAAATCTACAGACACACCCCTAGAGTCCTGACCAGGGGTATTCTATCTGCTACCCAAGATCCATAAACCTGGGAATCCTGGATGCCCCATCATCTCAGGCATTGGCACCCTGACAGCAGGATTGTCTGGCTATGTGGACTCTCTCCTCAGGCCCTATGCTACAGCACTCCCAGCAATCTTCGAGACACCACTTACTTCCTGAGGAAATGACAATCCATTGGTGATCTTTCAGAAAACACTTCTATGGATGTAGAAAGCTCTCTACACCAACATTCCACCCAAAGATGGACTAAAAACCATCAGGAACAGTATCCCCGATAATGTCATGGCAAACCTGGTGACTGAACTTTGTGACTTTGTCCTCACCCACAACTATGTCAGATTTGGGGACAATTTATACCTTCAAGTAAGTGGCACTGCTATGGATACCCACATGGCCCCACAGTATGCCAACATTTTTATGACTGACTTAGAACAACGTTTCCTCAGCTCTCATCCCCTAGTACTCCTACTCTACTTCTTGTCCTACATTGATGACATCTTCATCATCTGGACCCATGGGAAGGAGGCACTTGAGGAATTCCACCAGGATTTCAACAATTTCCACCCTGCCATAAACCTCAGCCTGGACCAGTCCACACAAGAGATCCTCTTCCTGGACACTACAGTGCAAATAAGCAATGTTCACATAAACACCACCCTCTACCGGAAACCTACTGACTGCTATACTTACCTACATGCCTCCAGCTTTCATCCAGACCACATCACATGATTCATTGTCTACAGCCAAACTCTAAGATGCATTTGCTCCAATCCCTCAGACAGAGACAAACACCTACAGGATCTATCAAGCATTCTTAAAACTACAACACCCACGTGGTGAAGTGAAGAAACAGATTGACAGAGCCAGAAGGGTACCCAGAAGTAACAGAATGCCACTAGCCATCACCTACAGCACCCCAACTAAAACCTCTTCATCACATCATCAAGGATCTACATCCTGAAGGATGATCCCTCACACTCTCAAAGCTTGGGAGACAGGCCAGTCCTCGCTTACAGACAGCCCCCTAACTTGAAGCAAATACTCACCAGCAACACACACCACACATCACACAACAAAAACCCTAACCCAGGAACCAATCCCTGCAACAAACCCTGTTGCTAAAGTGCTGAACATCCATCCTCTGAAAATCAGGCCCTGTTAAGTAATCTGCTTAGTCAATTTATACAAGCTGGGGATCTGCCTCATACCTTACTTTGGGCCTATCTAGTCCCATTTCAGAGAGGACTAAATCAAAGTGTTCTAACGAACTGTTAACGCATATCAGAAAACTGTAGAGGAACAGTTAGTCTGCGGCAGGTGTGGGGGATAGATTCACACCCCTTCCTACCATGGTCTAAATGTTCATGTACTTTTTTTAAACACTGGGGATTCTGGATAATTTGGAGAATTATGCTTTCTGTTTTTTAAATTGTTATGTAATTATCATTATAATAATAATTATTATACTCCTATCTAAACAGGCTTGTCTCACACAAAGTTCTCTCCGGTGATTTCGACCAAGCCTGAATGAGACCCGTCTTTCATGAAGCAAACTCACTGTCCATTTACTTTGTAGATGAATAATGACAGTGTCTTCTTTGTCCCCCAAATGAACTAGAGCAAGCTTTTGATGTACACCTCAAGATAGGGTTCTCCCCACCCCACTGTTTACTTCTTCCTGTTATTCTTTTCTTTGAAGTTTTTACAGTCCTTCACTAGCATTCAGGTCTTACTGATGAGCAGAGACCCACTGTGAACCATACAATATTTAATTGACATATAAACAGCCAAATAGATAAACATTTTTTGTCTAACAGAAATCTATTTTTCACCTTTGCTGGCAACCAGTCCCTAGACAGAGACCTTAAGAACATAACTTTCAGCAACTATATGTATTTCTTTCCACAGTGATACTGATGACCAATTTGACACCAGCTTTTGAGACTTCATCTGACATTCTTTGGTGAACTAGAATGTACTGGAGTACTGTGTCCAGCTCTGGGCACCACACTTGGGGAAAGTTGTGGACAAATTGGAGAAAGTCCAGAGCAGAATAACAAAAATCATTAACGATCTAGAAAACATGACCTACGAGGAAAGACTGAAAATACTGGGTTTGTTTGGTCTAGAGAAGAGAAGACTGGGGGCGGGGGAGTACATGATAACAGTCTTCAAGGATGTAAAAGGATTTTACAAAGAGGAGGGTGATAAATGTTTTTCCTTAACCACTGAGGACAAGGCAAGAAGTAATGGGCTTAAATTGCAGCAAGGGAGATTTAGGCTAGATATTAGGAAAAACGTCCTAAGTATAAGCATAGTAAAAAGCTGCAACAAATTACCTACGGAGATTGTGGAATGTCCATCATTGGAAATTTTTAAGAATAGGTTAGACAAACATCTGTCAGGGATGGTCTAGATAACACTTAGTCTGGCCTCAGTGGAGGGGACTGGACTAGATGACCTATCGAAGTCCCTTCCAGTGTTACATTTCTATGATTCTATGTATATACCAGTCGGGAAATCCCTGTAACCCCTCTGCACCCCCTTGTCAGCTGGCATTAAGGGCAGGACCAGCTCCAGCGTTTTTGCTGCCCCAAGCGGCGGGGGGGTAAGGGGGGGGGAAGCCGCGATTGTCGCTTCATTCTTCGGCGGCAGGTCCTTCCCTCCGAGAGGGACCGAGGGACCCGCCGCCAAATTGTTGCCGAAGACCCGGATGGGCCACCCCTTTCCATTGGCCACCCCAAGCACCTGCTTGCTGCACTAGTGCCTGGAGCCAGCCTTGGTTAAGGGGTTCTTGGAGCACAGTTGTAAATTCAAATGATTATTTTTAAATTTAGATTTGTTTAAAATTAAGTAAAATATCCGATTGAAACAATTCAATTTTATCCACCTTGCTGGACACCCATTTGATTTTACTTCCGTTTAAATAAATATATGACATTTTATCCATCAGAATTCATTAGCTCAACATAAATAAATAAATAAATAAACTTAAAAGTGTGTTTTATATATATATATATATATATATAAAAATCAGGGCAGCTAGAGTTATAAATAATTGAGCAAAATTCACTAGGTCAGTTATGACATACCGTCATGCTATCAATGTTATTTGTTAACATTTAAGGTTTTCCAAGAAGTGCCAGCAGCTCTCAAAAGAAAAGGTTATCAAAAATTAGCTTCCAATAGCACTTTGTCAGCTCAACCATCAGGAAGTGTCAAGCAGAGACTGCTTTCCTTTCCCAGGCTTGCAGTGAAAACAAGCCAAAATGTTTTCATATTTTGGTATCAAATTGCAGCTATCAAGTCTGATGATCTAGAAACAGTCTCCAATTTTTGCTATCTGAAGCTAAACCATGGGAATACTAGATGGAGTTTTGAGGGTCTAGATGCATTAATAATTTAGGACAATTGATCTTGGCATTTCTGTTTCAGTCCATCATTGTACTATTTACGCTTGTTTGGGGGGGGGGGGTTCTGTGTGATCCGTATTCTGTCATTTCTTTTGCATGATTCTGTCTCTTGGACCAGAACTGCACCAAAAATGAACACAAATGGAAGGAAATAAAGAGTGCAAAACCCGGTTATACACAGAACAGTAAGACACTTACACTTTTTTTGTTTTTTCCTTAAACTATGGTGATGTATTAGTATACAGGATTCACTAAGCTGTACCTGCAGTCCTTTTTCAAAGCCTAAACTCCCATTGCTGCATAATACCAAGCAGCACAGGGTCTTAAAGTCATAGCATTTTTATGGTGATGTTATTTTATACATCACACAAGCAACGCATATACAAACAATCAGATAATTGCCCATGTAAATGGTTATTTGTCCATGTGCAATTGTCCATTTGCTTGGGCAATTTCATAAGAAAGGCCATACTGGGTCAGACCAAAGGTCCATCAAGCCCAGTATCCTGTTCTCTGACAGTGGCCAATGGCAGGTGCCCCAAACGGAATGAATAGACAGGCTATCATGAAGTGATCCATGCCTTGTCACCCAATCCCAGCTTCTGGCAAATAGAGGCTAGGGACACCATTCCTGCCCAATTTCCTTCGTGTAGTTGCACAGTATTTTTTCAGAAACACCTTTAGATACAAATGTTCTAATGTTTAGCCCTAAAGATTAAACCTACTGAAGGAACAAACCTAATTAAGGCTAAAAATATGCCCTTCACTCACCTTGTGCTGCATTGCTGATACAGATCATATGGGATATTAAAGCAGCCATTCTTTTGGGGCCTACACAGAAGGATAATACCTATGCACAGTGGAAAGAGTTATGGATGAAATTTTAGCCTTAATTCAAATTTTTGGTTCTTGGAGCTTTAAGACAGAATGCTAACATTATATTAACATATTCCCTTTTCTTTTAAAGATAATCAAAAATAAATTCCTAGTGAAAGCAATTGTTAAAAAGGCAGTTTTACCAAACAGGGGCTTTAAAATGTGTAATATTTATCTGTTTAATAGAACAAAAGCATTTTCTACACTAGGCAGAATCTCTCAGCCTATGTCACTTCCCGCAGCCCCCATTGGCCTGGAATTGTGAACCGCAGCCAGTGGGAGCTGCAATCAGCCGAACCTGATGTTGGGGCTTAGGTTGGAGCCCAGACTCTAGGACCCTGTGAGGTGGGAGAGTCCCAAAGCTCAGGTTGCAGCCCCAGCCAGAATGTCTACATTCCACAGTTAAACAGACCCTTAGCCCAAGCCCCATGAGCTAGAGTCAGCGGGCACGGGCCAGCTGCAGGTGTCTAATTGCAGCGTAGACATACCCTTACAGAGTATTGTGTTACCAAGTTCTTATGACTGCCTCAATCCAGAATTAAATTGGCAGCCATAAAATAGACAGAAAAGCTACTATATAATCCCTGTTAAATCTTAATAGTAGCCAAGCAAAAACTCTTCTTAATAAAATAATCCATCAGTTTGCAAAATTATATTGCTTCAGAATAATCCAAATAACAGCCCTTCATCTGATGAATAAACCATGCCTTCAAATTTCCATTTTAAACCAATATAGGCTAAAACAAGCATCTGAAAATTCTTACTTTTGTTTAAAAAAAAAAAATCTGCATTTTATATAACACAAGAGCTGCATGTATTTTATATTTTTAATTTGGTAAAATTTCACCTAACTTCTGACATGTTGCTAGTAGTGCAGTAGTATTTTGTTGTTGTTCTGTTTTTCTAAAAAACCCAAGAAAAAACAAACAACAACAACAACTGAAATGTTACATTCATTTTCTTGCTTTCTTGTCTCCTAGTCATACAGTCAGTCACTTTCACATAAACAAGAGTCCTAAGAGCGTTACCTACAGTCTCCTGTTACTCACTTTGTAGTCCAACCTTTTTAGAGAAACCAGAATCTGCCACAGAACAATCTCATTTAACTCCAGTGTCATTCATTGTTAAGCAAAGCTCAGGGTTACAAACTCAGTATCATCTCATTTTACAACTCTTGTGTCATGTGAAAGTAGCACTTGTAGGTGGGTCGAAAACATGCAGCTAGAATATATATGGAAATCAACATGTGCACCACATGCCAGCCTTATGTTAAAAGAAGCCTTTCAAATAAAGGTTTGGGGCTATGTTTGAAAACTGGGATCTCTCAATATAGAGGGACAGTTGTCCCCATGTTTTACTTACATTTATTTTTAGAGAGAACATTTTAATGAAAGGGGTAGAGACAAAAAGAAAGGGGATTGAAGTTGTAGCATGGATCCCAGAGTTATGGATTACACTAAACAAATGTCTTGATATAAAAGTTCTTAAAACCTTTCTCTGCATACTTTTAAAGCAGACATTCTTGGGTAAGCACACCTAACCTAAAACTGCAATTACTATACGTGTAACACAGCTAGCAGTCATAGTTGAGAAGGGCTGGTTTAATCCAGTTTCAGCTATTTAGAGAGATGTTTTATTGAGTTTACAAATAAGAACCTGCAATACTCCATTTCCATAGCAATACACTAAATCATCCAAGCTAAGCATGTCATCATGACTATAATTTACATGATGTAACATGACAGTTAAGATGTACTGTGGTAATTTGTGAGTGCTTTCAGTATTATTGTAGTATCAAAAATTTATATGGTTCAGTTATTAAGGCAAATTGTTTCATTCATACAGAAATGTCTGACAGTAAACCACAAAGGACCTTCAAATTACACTGAAAAAATGTCTTCTATGTTCAGACAATTTGCACACACTCTTCCCATTATTTTGTTCATTGAATGGAAAAGGAAGAAGTTTGTCTGTGTAAAGTTTCTACTAGAGTACAGGAAAAGTTCACGGTGTATGGAAGCTATAAAAAACTTCCCTTAGCCAAGCCCATTCAGCTGGGGTATCTTTAAGCATCTTATAGCCATGAGCAGGATGCCCACATTCTTTGGAAATGATGCTGTTTAATCTTCACATGCTCACTTACCTTTTGTCATGTTGATTTCCAGCCAACAGGACAAAAATAGGTGGATGAGCCTGAAGAGACTAGAATGGAAAATGTGCTGAAGCACATTAGTTTCATATACTTCACCATAATCAGAAAAAAGCTCAACTTCTGAACACAGTCCCAAATTCCAAAGACTGACAGAAAACTCATTTTAAGAACACACCACCTGTGATAACAGAAAGTCTCTGGATAGCAAGCCTGATACTCAGACCACTAAGGCAGCCAGGGAGACCTTCAAAGGTTTTAAAAGTAACGTAGTGCAGTAACCTTCAGAAGGCAGATACTTATATATTTATATATTTATGTGTTTGGGGGGGGGGGAGGATATGAATAAAAATGAGCAGTGAAATTGGCACAAAGTTTAGTACAGCACCTTCTGAATTCCAAGGCAGAGTTCCCTACACAAGTTTATGCCAAGCATTAAAGTTTTGTAACCTAACTCACAACATCTGATATACACTTTGCATCTGTGAAAAGCAGGATAGGAAACAGCCTTTCATATCCAAGGATGAGATGGAAAGTGAAGAGGACAACCTGAAACACATATTCATATGCCAGCCAATTTGTTCAAAAAACAACACTGCAAATTATCTGAGCTTCTCTAAGACCTGACAGCAGAGGCCTCAAGAGGTCTCAGGTTAATTCCTCTCTCCCTTGATACTTTGTGTCTCATAAGGATTCTCTGCATGCGTAACTCAGTTCTTTTCAGCAAGCAATTTTGCTGGTCAAATAGCTATCCAACTTAATCTTCCCTTCAACAGGAACTTTAAAAAAATTGCTTACATCTTTCCCTAGCAATAAATTAAATGATCATACAGGCAAGGACCATCTGCACTTACTTTGTTGCCCAAATAAGGGCTGGGTGCACTCCAGTAATAAATCAGCGGCAGCACTCTTCTGGCAGCCACATTACTGATGCTAAGCCGCTGAGGTCCACCAAAACTGTCCTGCTGAGGTGTAATTTGAAGGAGACCAGGTACGTCAGTCAGATACCAGCCACTCATGTCTCCTACCTATAATGACAGAATAAAATACCTGTTGGAAGGAAAGTCAAGATATCAAAGTCCCAGCACCCACCAGCCTCTGTTTTGTTTTTTGTCTTTTCTGCAGCTTCATTTGATTTAAGATCTTGATTAATCTCAGTGAAGAATCATATTCAGTGACATGAGAATATTCATTGGAAAATAAATCTACTGTATGCATACCGGCTCTTGGATTTGTGTGTCCTGGACAGCCACTTAGGCTGGCAAAAAGTTAGGGGATGCCATAGGTAAATATTTGTTCCCCGTGGCTTAACAGAGAGTGGGGAGGGAATTCCAGCTCACTCCCAATAATATCTGAATCAGAGCCATTTATGCTCACACTGTAGGTCACACAACACAAATACTCTGTAAGTGATATAAGTCCCAGATGGTACAGAAGCCTGAAGTGAGAGTTCAACAAATCTGAATAGATATTATTCAGACACAATGTAGATTATTGTTCTAAAGACCTATATCTTAGAAGCTCAAAGGTCTCGTCTACTGCACCAGCTAGCAAAGACCGAAAACCTGAATCTCTGAAATCCTCTATCAGGAAACTAACCAGTACAGAAGAGCTTAATATACATGCAAGCATGCTCAAGGCTTTTGGTTGGTTTCCAGATGCCTAGATACCAGCAGAGCTATGAAATGGCTCAGCTGTGAGCTGGAAAAGCTTCTGGATACTGGTATGTAGAGGAGTACACCAGGCAGACCGCTTTACTCCCAGAGTTCCCATATACCAAACAGCCAAAACAAGTAGCTATTTAACCTGAAACAGATTTTCCCACGCTAGATTTACAGACATGTATTATAGCCCCTTTATAAAGAAACTGGTGTCCAGACTTCGAGACTTATTGAAAGTATAGGGCATGCTTGTACAAAAAAAAAATATTTTCTACAATGTGCTTTTGCAAGTAAGACCATTGGAAGGGTCACCCCACCTTTAGCTTCAATGCTATATACATATTGTACAAAAGAAATTCACCAGAGGCATAAGACCCTCACTGTTTACATGCCCTTATAAAGGATATTATTTCTTACACAAATTGTGTATTTGTAAGTGCAAACTCTTAATTAACCCATGTGTCTATTGGATATTTATTACATGCCCAGAAAAGAGGCAGCCCTATGGACATCTTGGAATTACCCTCATTTTTCATACTTCATCATCGGCACATTCCATGACTGTTTCACACACACAGCTTCCTCTCTGACAGACATTTCTGAGTTGCTTTCTATATCAACCACAATGTGATTTCAGAACATTTTCACAATGAAAACAAAGAAAGATCAGTTCTTGTGTGTGAAAACTCCTTTTCATGGTATATAATGTGCCTGCAGATCTTAGAACAACATGTGTTGTACAACATACATTTTAAAAGACAGCATAACCAATGACATATTTTTGCTATAATGTTTACTATTATTTTTCTTACACTGCTGTAGGTCCAGTGAGAGTCTATACAGACGTTTGTTTTCCCTGAACAAAAACACTCCTCACAGCCTCTGGGATTATCTTGCTGCAGGTTGAAGAAACTTGGTTTACAACGATCACAGTTTTCTCCTTCAACATTTTCCTGGAAATGCACATTAGAATATTACTTCAGCTATTACATATTAAAATTAAAGGCTTTTTGCTCTCTTTTGGTTTGATACAACAATGCAAAAGGAAGACTTTTATGGGAAACCGTCCCCTAATTTTTCAATATAAGAGCCAAAATCTCCAAACAATTAAGCTGGTGCAGCCCAACTAAAGTTAAAGGCATTGCATGTGTGCAACTGAAGGTAGAATTTGGCCATTTAACTTTATACCTTTTCCATGAACATATTTTTTCACAATAATCTAGTAAATCTCCTCTAAAACATGGATGGCCCAAGGGAGGAAAGCATGGGGTACAACTTGCCTATTCTTGGGAATCAGCAATCAGTGTCCAGCAACTGCAATAGCTATTTGAAACCAGGGTATGCTCATCCAGTGCAAAATGCAGCTTTTCAGCTCTTCTTGTCTATGCTTGGGGTTTGCACCAGTGCAGCTACTCCTGTAGCTGGCCACTGATGGCTGAAATGAGGGCTAATCCAAGTATAGGCAAGGCCTGTATTTCTCCCTCCATGACTGACAGTATTTGCCAACCATATAGATGATCTGTGAACCTACGGAGAACTGGAGCAGAGGACCTAAGTGCCAGATCATTGCAGCATTTTGTAATTTTGTTTTACAGCAAAGGTTTATTTTACTAGTTGAGATGCTGAGTTACCAGTATGTGATCAATCCGGCCCATATGCTGAGACAGAGATGCCTCTCCTCCACATGGGGTGCATTACAAAAAGGTTCACACTGTGGTGGGAGCTGAATAATGCAACAGTATTTTTCAAAGATACCCCAGAGAAGAATTATCCTTATAAGTACTCTCTCCAAATTATTTTGCACATGGTCCCTTTAATCCTGGACACCGCACTATGAAATGTGCACAGATGTATCAGAATCATTGGCTCCAGGCCAGCAGAGGCTGAACAGTTTATGGAAAGCCTGCCCATAACACAAGTAAATTAGGATAATCCTGGCTTTGCAGCACAGAAATAAGTTTACTGAAAGCCACTTGCCTGCCTTTGGGTCAGAGATGCTAGAGAGATGAAAAGAGTGAGGCAAATAAAGGATAAGTGGCTGAAGGGGGAGAAAAGCAGAATCACAAAGGGCAGGGAGAAGACAGGAGGGGGAAAAAAAAAGAGAAAAATGGGACATAGCTAAAGAAAAACAGGCAAAGGGCAGATTCAAATAAGGATGTTATCACCAATTATGTGGTAATTCTGTATCTATTCCTATATCTGTTTTCATTGTCTCCCGCCAACTAGCAACATCATTTGGAGTCTGTACATCAAAAGCTTAAAGCAACTGTCAAGGCTGTTGGTCTGAAAATTTAAGCTGTAGTACTACTGTACTCTAACTGTAGCTGGCCTCTGAAAGTGGTTTCTATGCACACAAATGTTTGCAGCTGCAATTTTTTAAACCACTTTGAAAATCTGGCCCTAAAAGTTCCTTTAATATGATCCAATTGAATTGCTGATGTGTTATTGTGGGCAGGGTGGGAAGAGGAAAGAAAAGTGAGGACTGAAAAGTAAATGTATTTGTTATAATAAAAGTTTCAGTAACAAAGCAGAGCACAATTGTACTCTACAACTGCAAGTAATCTACACCATTCTTGTGAGCAGACAGTAAGTTAACAGAATCCTAAACCCTGAAGGTGGAAAAAGATATGTAACCCATCCTTCTGGCAGTGCAGAATTGTTTCCTACAGTAAAGTATATTTTGAATATATAACTCATCATCAAAGCTCATTTTCAAATCAGAACATAATGAAATGTGCCCCAAGTCTGATCCTCTAGACACGATAGCTTAAAAATTAAAACCCTGATAGGAAGAGATTTTACTTCTGACAGAGAACATTTGAGTGTTATATATGTGTCAAGTGAGGATAAGATTAATACCCTGAACAGACTTCAGTGCTGTTCAACTGTCACACTGGTGGTTTATGAGTGTATTCAATATGAGACGATAGAATGGAACTTTTTTGTACACTTGTGCTTTTGAGAACTTAATAGAAGCATTTTTACACACACACACTTGTATCAGAGTCTGTAAATTAAACATCCAAATGGAACATATACAACAAATTATTGAAAAATAACCCACAGTATCTACCATGTTGCTCTCTGCTGAGCATATTCAGGATGACTTATTTCTTATGTAAGCTGCATCTTTTGGACAACAGGTCCTTCATATGCATTACTGGTATTGAGGATATTTTTAAAACTAAAAATAGTTGTGTATCATTTTAAAATAGTGTTTTAATTCAAAAGCTATATCAATATTTGGCTTTCTGAATTTACACACACACAGCACTAAGAATTTCAGCCTACAGCACATACAGCCTCAGCAGTCAGGTTTTAACAGCATCTTTGACAGAAATACCTTGGAGGTTTCCAAACAAAGTGCCCAAAATGGAAAAGAGAATCTCCTTTGTCCAAACTTTGGCAGCAGAATGACAAAATATACTACATAACTTATAAAATAGAGGCCTTAAATGCCATTTCCCCTTAAACCAATAGTTCAGAATATTTGCTCTTTTAAAGACATATGACAGATTATTTTTAGAGTTGACAGTGCTCAGCTGCTTTTAATGTATAGCTCCTGGGCGGATGGCGGTGGGAATTTGAAATAAACAATTCACAGCTTTCTGAATGCCTTAAATATCTTATCTTGAGTATAATTCTACTGGGTTTACCTGAATGGCAGCTGATTCCTAATTACTTGTTTTAAGACTTGTACTCAGGACTTGAAGTGTCACAGTCAGACCAGAAACACATTAACCCTAAAAGGAGTCACAATTTCTTGACACATATCACCACAGCTAAAAACCAGTTGCCTACCTTTCCGCAACAGTTGTTCTTTGAGATGTGTTCCACATGTCCATTCCACTAGGGTTGTGCGTGCAGCCCATGCACAGTTGTCAGAGATTTTTCCCTGAGCGGTTCCTGTTGGCACAGTGTGAGCTCCCTTTGGTGACTCACACCACTGCACATAGCTATAAAAGGCTGCACTGCCCCGACCCCTCTCCATTCTGTCCTACCAGCAAGATTCCGATAGAGAGGGAAAGGAAGGTGGGTCGTGGAATGGACATGTGCAACACATCTCAAAAAACAACAGTTACAGAAAGGTAGGTAACTGTTTTTTGTCTGAAGATTGGAATGAAGAAGGCGACCGTGATCCTGGGATATCACATCCACATCCATCAGGAGAAAGAGCAGAAGTCTGATTGATAGATCTAGTAAAGTCAAAATCCAACGTTGATATGTCCATATTAGAGCCAGGGCCGGCTCTAACATTTTTGCCACCCCAGGCAAAAAAAGAGGGGGCGCCGCCCCCCCCACCGCGAGCACCGCACCGCCATACCCCCGCCCCAGTGCCGCCTAAATCCCCGCCCCCAAGCACCACACCGCCCGAAGCCCCGCCCCCCGAGCCGGCCGAAGCCCCGCCCCCTCCAAGTGCCGCGCGGTCCGAAGCCCTCGTCACCCTCCGAGCCCCACCCCGCGCCAGCCCCCCCAGTGCCGCGCCAAGCCCCTGCCCTCCCCAGCGTCATGCTGCCCAAAGCCCCACCACCCCGAGCACCGCAATGCAGAAACAAAAACAAAAAAACCCTCCAGCGCTGCCCCAATGAACCAAAAAATAAATACATAAATAAAAACCCTAGCGCCGCCCTGCCCCAAGGTGCCGCCCCAAGCACGTCCTTGGTCGGCTGGTGTCTGGAGCCGGCCCTGACTGGAGCTATTAGAATAAAGTGCGTGGAATCTTGCTTGACTTTGGATAAGATTTTGGGCAGGATCGGAACTGATGGGAAGGCATACAGTAGGCCTCTCAACCAGGGCAGAAGGAAAGCATCAGCTGTGACCTGCTCGGGAACAAACATGACATTTTTTTGTTTTCTCTTGTTGGAAACAGGTCCACTTGAGGAGTTCACCACTGCTGGAAAATGGAGCTGGAAAAGTCTGGTCCAAGAGACTACTCATGATGGCCTGTGAATGACCTGCTAACAGAGAGTATTCTGAGCTCCTGGAACGTAAGCAGCTCTCAGGCTGATGGAACTGGTGAAGCATAAATTCCACAGGAGGATTGCCTCCTGGCATAACTTTGTGGATTGGGCCCCCACTTGCAAACATTCACCAGTCCACAGAGGATAAGACCCAAATGGGTACTTGAATGTCTATATGATGATGGGCTGGTGAGTACACCAAGGCTATCCAACCCTGTAGATGTCTCAGGTGTAGTTTGGCATGCTGTACCATGTAGGGGCATGCTGCCAAGTGTCCTAGAAGTTTGAGGCAGTTTCAAACTCTGATGCGAGGATGAGCCTTTAGATCTAGAGCAATAAGTCACCTTGTTTGGAACCTGTGTCAAGTCAAGTCCAGAACTACTCCAATGAATTCTATTAGTTAAACAGGAGATATACAGTGAAATCTGTCCTTGATCAGTAGCCCCCAGTATGTCAAAAGTGGACTGAATAGTTGCTACACTGGAGAGTACCAGAGACCTGGACTGGCCAATCATCCAGATAAGGAAATACATGCAGTCCAGACTTGCTCAGGAATGCCGCTACTATAGCCATGCATTTCGTGAATATGCTACAAGCTGCTGATAGTCTGAAAGGCAGCACTGCAAATTGTCAGTGGAATCCATTGACCATGAACCTGAGGAATTTTTGGTGGCTCTGGTGAATTGTCATGTGAAAATAAACATCTTTTAAGTCGAGAGCAGCATATCAGTTTCCTGGGATCTAAGGAAGGGATATCAGATGCTATAGTGGCGATTCAGAATAAAAAGGCCCGAGGACACCCCTCCCCTTTGCCGTTGGGATCAGAAAGTAACAGGACTAAAATCTCTTCCCTCTGAACAACATGGGAACTTCCTGTATGTCCTCCAGGAGGAGCAGAAACTGGACCTCCTGATGTAGCATCCTTTTGTGACAGTGGTCCCTAAAGAGGGATGGGGACGGGAGGCAGAAATCAATTGAAGGGTGTATCACAGTTTCCTCTTCCTTAGGACCCACTAATACATAGTGATGTGGGTCCAAATGCTTAGTAAGTGGGATAAGCAGTTGGCAAAAATAGCATTCAGGAAAGATGGAACTATGGGGAGTGTATACTGTCCTCAACCAGCAGGTGAAAATCATTGCTTAGAGATAACCCAGATTGCCTAGAAGAGCTGGTAGCTGCAGAGGAGGGTAGAGGAGGAAGATGTATCTTGTAACTCCTTCCCTTTTTTAGGCAGGTCCTGGAAATGTGGTGAAAAGAGCTGAAACCATTGGGAATGTTGTGGGTGGAACGGCTTTCTTTTTTGTCGCCAGTGCATAGATCCTCAGAGACTTAAGGGTCACCCTTGAATCCTTAAGGCTATGAAGCCCCGATCAGTTTTACTGGACAACAGCCTTCAAATGGGAGGTCTTGAATTGTGTGTAGCCCCTCTGGAGGGAGGCCTGATGCCTGCAGCCAAGATAAATGCCTCATCATGATGGCAGAGGCCATAACTTGAGCTGCGGAATCTGTAACATCCAGGTTCACTGGCAATGCCATTCTGGCAATTAATTTGCCTTACTCTGCCAAAGAAGAGAACTCCTGGAGTTCAAAGACAAGCTTCTTGATGAGGCAAAGTAGGATATTATCATTAGCCTACAGGCTGAAATCCTATCAACCCAGCAGAGCTTGCTGGTTTGCAATCCTGAGCTGTAAACTCAGGAACCTCTGGAATAAAATTTCCTGCTAAATGGATCTAGATTTTTTTGCTTCCTTTCCCTTCAGAGTAGAGGACTGGTGTCCTTGCCTCTCCTTTTTTGTTGGTGGCTGCAACCACCAGGGAGAAGGGTGGTTGTAAAAGTGCTCAAACCTCCATGAAGGGACATAATATCTTTTCTCCACCCTTAGGGAGTGGGAGGCAGAGAAGAAGGGGTAAGTCATAAAATCTTGACAGGCTCCAGGATAGCTTCATTAATAGGGAGAGCTACCATAGAGGGGCCTGCAGAACCTAAAATACCCACAAGCCTGTGACATCTTTCTTGTATCTCTTCTGCCTGGATATCTAGAGCTACAGCCACCCTACTCAACAATGGCTGATGAGCTCTAAAATCATCAGGAGGGGAAGAGGTAGAGTCAGTCACTATTGCCTCATCAGGCAACATAGAAGAGGCTAAAGGTTGAGGAGGTACCTCCTCCAATCCCTCTATCAGGGAGTCCTGAGCATGCAGCTCCACTTGCATAGTACCAGGGGAAGGAAGATGGTGACCTTCTTGCAGATGCTCCTAGCACCTGGCTGACATAGAAGTGTGGGGAGGCAACAGAGAGGTTCTGGAACATGGAGGGAAGCCCCAAGAGGTCTGGAAGGGTTACTGGTATGGAGGTTGGACCACTGGCTATTAGGATGATGTGCAGACCACTGGCTATTAGGATGATGAGCCTGTGGACAGTATCACAGCAGGCAGGCACCCCACTGGCGCTGCTGGGCATGCTCATGTTGGGACACAAAGGATACGACTTCTGAGTCTGAGGAGGAGTCTCTCTCCTCTGACCATTGGGGAGCTGAACCCATTGGTACCGAGGAGGGAGGTTCCAAGTCTTGGGAAGAGAGTATCAGCCAAATCATTGCTGGCTTGCCTGTAGACGCAATCCTACATAGAGGTACTGCAAGAGTAGAAGTGGCTGGTACTGAGCAGAGGAGAAGTTGGTACTGACAAATTAAGCAACTCTCAGGTTGCCTTGAAAGCCTCAGGTGTCAATGGCACTGGAAAGGGCTCCTGTTGAGGTACCTCAAGTGGTGCCAATTCTTTGGGGAATGGTCTCAACTGACCCTTCCTGGTCCACCCTGCTCCTGGGGGTGTGACTTTTTTTGAGTGCACCTCTGAAGTCTTGTGACCATTTAGTGCTTCTCCTTGCAGGATGGTGGTACCAAATCTTTATTAGACTCACAGAGTCTCTTCTTAGGCTCCTGTGACACAGATCTGCCTGAGGATTCTGTCAGAACAGGAGGAGCACTCCTAGGAAACTCGGACAAGCTTGGAACCCATTTGGAGTGGGGGCAGGTTCTGATGATGGATGGTGTGCAGACTCATTGAGCAGATGCTTGCATCTGGCAGCCCTGCCCTTTTTCCAACAGGGTTTGAACTCTCTACAAATGTGACATTTGTCACTTACATGCGCCACTCCCACAAACTTAAGGCAGCTGCGGTATGGGTCACTCACTGGCCTAGACCTGTTACATGAACAACAAGCCTTAAAGCCAGGAGAACAGGGCATCAGTCTGGTACCAAGCCCAGTACCCAATCAGGCACCAGCAACTGTATACTAAAAAGACTGTATTCCAAACTTATCTCTAAAACTAACTATTTACAGACATGCTATACAAGACTACAAATTAATGCTACAGGTACTATTTACACTAAGGGAGGGAAGATATGATGAATCAAAGATGGCAGTTCCAACAACAATCATCATTTGCGGTAGGAAGGAACTGAGGGAGGGCGGGGGCAACAGCCCTTTATACTTGTGTGCAGTGGCATGTGGCACCAGAGGGCACTCACGCTGCCCTGACGGGTACTGTTAGGGAAAAGTCTCCGACAACTGTGCACAAGGTGTGCACACACCCAAAGCGGAACGGACATGTGCAATCACTCGAAGAAAAAGAACAGCATGACAACATTGCAATGACGGCAGAGGATAATGGGTTTTAATTTCTCATAATATCAATGGTGATTAACTATGGCTGAAAATAGTTTGACACTCATACCTTGCAAATGCAGGATCCTATACAAGGGTCATCATTCAAGCTGCCTTTCACAGAGCAGCTACAGGCCACGCAGTCAGGATAACCCTTGTAACCCAAAGCACATCGATTGCAGCTTTCACCTGCGTAGCCAGTCTTGCAGTGGCAGAATCCAGGGAGCATGCCTATGGAAAGTAAAAGAAAACACTAAATCCACATATGTATTGATTTATCTTTATTATTAGTTATTTGTACTATGATTGCAAGGATCAGGGCCACACTTGTGTTAGGCACTGTACAAGTACAAATTGTGTGCACAGACCATGCCCTGAAAAGCTGACAATCCTAGGGCCAGTGTGCTGCTCTTACTCCTATCGAGTAGCACCTTAACCCCACAATAAACCCCACTGAAATCAATGGGACTGCTCCCTGAGTAAAGTACTACTAAATGTGAGTCAGGGGGCCAGCATCTAGGTCTTATTTACCCCACACTGTCTGAGCAGACTTTACATTTAAAATAAACAGCTGTAATTGAGATTTAGCATTACATATACAAATATGCAGGCAAAAAAAAAATGGCAGCATGACGGAGTCTCTGATTCAGGAAGCATCCAACCACTGGAGCTGTTATAGGTTGTTTAAAAGCTAAATTACTAGGAGATTATTTATTTCACCCCAAAGTCGAGTGCCTTGGATGAAGAGATGGGTTGATTCAGTCAAGGATTGCTGTCTAATTTTTAGAGCAGTGGACTGGGAGGTCCAGGTCTCAGAAATCCCAGCTCTGCCACTGAATTGGATGATTATAAACTGAATCATTTAAACTTCTGTACTTCAGTTTATCCACTGGTAACATAGATTACAGATGGGCTAAAGAGGTCACTGTTTAATCTGGCAAAATTTTGCATGGATTATGGCCTTTCAAACCCAAAACCAAGGGTTGTTCTGGTCAGAGCTCCATTTTATTCATACCAAAGGTTGTAGCTAGGGTAGGGTTTCATAAAAGATTCTGGTTCTGGCCCTTTTCTATATTGAACATAAACCTATCACACAGGACTATTATGAAAATCAGTGTTTAATGAGCACTTTGAGATTCAAATACAGTATTAAAATGTGCTCTTTATGCCAGAAGCATCATTATTTACCTTTAGGATTATCAGTGGAACATATTCATACCCAATAATCCTCAGCCTTGACATATCCAGAGTGCTCATCCTGCAACCTCCATCTCAGTGAGAAGCACTCATTACTAGCCTATACCCCCAATCATCATAATCTTCCCATTTAAATTTAAGAATTATAACCTGTTTATTGCTTGGTGTGCCACATGCTTCAGAAGCAGATTTCCATTTTACACCATGCAAACAATTTCTCGTTAAACAACCAGCCAGCTCCTCTGGAATGTGTTTCAATATATCTAATGTGTATTCATTCTGATTTGCAAGTATATAGAGAAATTCCATTGGAATTGATCATGTTTCTCAGCCTTTCATTCAGACAAGAAACAGACTCATTTCAGTTTACAAATACTCAAGTAAATTGGCTTTTTTCAGTTGCTGTCTTGGATGAGAGGTTTTTTGCTATCTTCACTGAAATAGAGATTCTGTCAAGGTAACATATTATGGGCTCAATACATAGTACTTCCTTCACAATTGGCTGGGTACAATATTTTTTTTTAAGTACATAGGGTTTCATTGAGCTAGTGAACACATATCCAAGACAGAAATGAACAGGGATCTGTAAGGAAAAAAGTTTGGATCTGTGCCTAGATATTACAGTGATACTTGCAGTATAAGAGCTGTTGTGACAATTGGTCTATAACTTTTGCCTACTTAGGAATTTACCATGGAAAGTAGGTCACATTATAACATGTTTTCTTGAAAATAAACAGGTGCAAGAGAATCAGACAGAGAAACTAAATTAGTCTAAACGTAACAGGCCAAGTTGATATGATTCAAGGACTGTGTTAAAGTTATACTTGTTAAAAATAGGAGACGTGGAACCAGAGGTTAATGAGCCAAAATTGGCATATCTGATATTAGGCCTAATTGGAAGACAATATAATGACGGGATGTGCTATTCCACCCATCACTCCCTTTTGGGGTCCTTAAAAGAAAGATTTTTGTAGGGAAAGTATGAAAGAACAAAACGAAGAACAGATAGAAAGAACAGTCAGAATTTATTGGAATGAGCCTCATGATCATGGCTGCCACTCCACCTTTTCCCGGGAACCCAGCCCTTCATCATCCTAATCCTGATCAGAACAGGCCAGAAAGAGAGGGACCCAGGTGACATCGCATCCCTACCAGCTCCAGCTGAATCCCAAACACCACATGGGATGACAGTTATTATCATCCTTGAGCCCATCTAAGAGACTATCAAACAAGACTTCTAAGACTTTAACAACAGTAGCACCACCAACAGTTCCAGTCCCAAAGCATTTACAATTTAAGACAACAGGCAATGAGTAACAAATAACTGGAGGTAATAGGGGAGCAAGGATAAAGATACGATGGCCAGAAATGTGATTATGTAGTCTAATTGTAGGCACAGATTGTTTTGAGTTTGCTAATTTTAAATATATATAAGATAAATAGCAGAACTCCCTTACTGGCCTTTTAGCCAGCCATAACAAATTGTCCTTTTCCATAAGCAACATAATTGAAAAGGTTTTTGTAGAGGGACTTCAAGGAGGAAGGAAGAGTGGCTTTACAGCCTTTTTCAGAGAGGGTGTTTTGTCCTTCTGCACAGACTGCTTCAGGGAGGGTATTCCATGAATGAAGGCTGGCATGGAGAAAAGACTGGAGGAGTTTGTTGGAGATGTGGACAAATGGACAACTGAGGCTAGCATCATTGGCAGAATAAAGAGTTGGAGGACAATATGACAAGTTACAAGAACAAGCAAGGAGGGACAGAGGTGTTAGAGACCTTAAAGGTGTGTGTGGGAGGGGGGCTGTATCTGATATGGTAGAGAAGACAGAGCCAGCAGAGAAACTAAAAGAGTGTTCTAACATAGATGGAGCTGAAGAGGGTTGTCAGGAGCTTCTGTCAAGCTAGGAGATGAGGGCCTAGACAAAAGGTTTAATGGTGTGAAGAGAGGGAAAAAATGTCAAGACATCCAGGTAGACATGTTAAAGAGAGACACTGAAATATGGAATTGGATGGATCGAGACACTAGAGAACGACTGTGGAGAAAGATGAGGAGTGGACCAACGATAAAGCTCTGAAGGACACCACCAGAAAGAGGAAAAGGGGAGCAGCAGAATCTATCAGAAGAAACACTGGCACAATGACTACAGAGGCAGGAGGAGAACCAGGGGAAGACAAGAATCACAAAAGCAAGGGAGGACAAGGTTTCAAGAAGGGCCTGGTGGATGCAGTTTTTTGAAGCAGGTTTAAAATCCTGCTCGCCGCAGTACAAAACTCTGTAGAATGCCCCCTACTGTGGTTAGTTCAGTAGGTATGAGAAATAAACTGTACTGTAGCTGACAGCTACCTGGAGAAATGCATGCATGGCACCACATTTCTTTAATTAAGGCCTTTTTCTCTCAAAATGATAGCCTCATTATTTTACTAAAGAGACTGACATCAGCAGTAGCAGATGTTTGAATAAAAGGTATCCCTTTTAATAGCATGAAGGTAGCCTTTAGTTTTTTAAATCCTTCATCTATAACCTGTGCACTCTTATCCACGGTTTGCTAAAGACATCGCATTGTCTTGCTGTATCTTTTCTAACCCTGGGAGTCATGTTCTCTTCAGCTTCTACACAATTTCCTATTAATCTGTGTGATATACTGTTCCTTTCACTTCTGTATTAATCAGGCTCTATCATTCTATCTAGAATCTTTAATCATGTTATTTAATGCATGTAATCAGTACATGGGTAATGTAGTAGATTTTGTACCTCTGGGCTCTGTATTTACAGCTCTGTTGTGCTTCTTTTATGTTCCATTGAATTACTTGGGGGGAAAAAAGATCACTAGAGTATCTCTTATCAATGGTGTACAATTAGTCCAATTAAAAAAATCTCTTAAAACCTGACCTTGAAGTTCTGCTGCACTCCAACCAAATGTCAACAACACATTGTTTCCAAGCTACAAGAAAGCAGCATGTTCTCTATTTTAAGATGGCTCTTATAGAGAAACTAAGATGAAAAATTTATAATCCTAAAGTAATAATAGAGATGGTAGGTAAATGTGACACCTGTCAAAGGGACTTTTCCTAGTTTTCAAATGCAAATAGGCACGCCGAAGAAAAGGGAGTGTAAGATTAAGGTTCTGCTTTATTTTAATCTCTGTCTCTGAAAGAGAAAGCTCTTTGCTCTTGGCAAGAGGACTAGAAAATCCTTTACAAGGATGCAACTGCATGCTGTGTGCTTCATGCACGCATCTTGCTTCCCAGCACAGAATCAGGAGATATGCTATAGGCTGAGTTTGGCAGGAGGTCTAGTGTGTGTGTGTGTGTGTGTATATATATATATATTTGAATGCCAGTATCTACCACATTTCAGAGAACCATGGAATAATGGGAAAAGCCAACATAAGAAGAGTTCAGTTGGGAATATTCTTCCCAACGTGCACCGCCTGCAGGCTGCAAAACTGAAAGACAGTATGAGAGAACGCTGTGAGAGCGCAAGCGGCTTAGTGACCATGTGAATGAATTAGCACTGGTCTACTGTGAGGGCTGGCTCAGTGAAGGGAGATAATTCAGCTTTCATTTTAACAATGTTGTGCACAATGTTTAACACTGTAACTGTAATCTAACTGTCAGGGATCTCACCTCCTTCCGCACTTTTCTCATCCTTGACACAAGTAGCATGTAAAGACCCAACTGGATTACAGGAACATGGCTGGCACGGGTTAGGGTCATCTGGTAATACCTACCAGAAATAAATAAAAGTATAAAAAAAAAAAAAATCCAGTGAGTTTCAAAGCTAAATCTTACCTTTTAAAAATTAGAAACTGGTACTTAATTTAAAAAACCCACAACAACAAAATCAGGATTGAATCATACTGTGTTTAGGGTTTGTTTGTTTCAAATAAATGTGCAAGTTTTAACAAACACTGAAACAGTATTGTTCATTCAGTCTATTAGTTTGTTATTCAGTCTGCATGTTAATCTTAGCAAATTTTTACCAAAGAGACACTCGAGTAATTGAGGTCCCAAATTTAGTTTGTTAAATAAAAAGTGTTGTATATAAACTAATGTTAACAGAAATGTTTTTATCATTTTTTAATTACAGTGAGTGAAGGCATGCTTTAGTTTTTAAACCTTTTTGGGTTTCGAGTAGCTAAATTCTGCAGCATTGTGATAATGAATGAGAAGCATGGATTGAAACTTATTGTAAGTGGAATAGTTCAGTTACACGGTCTGAGATGAGCGAAAAACAATAATTAAACTACAGGATAAATGAAGAAAAGTGAACACTAGACAATTGAACAATTTGCTTTCACCTTCCCTTTTTTCATCTTAGAAAAGGAACCAGACAAGGCCCAGATTTTATTATAACAGTATGCCTGGGACAAAAAGCAAAAAGTGCAGAGAAATCTAGGTGTCCAGATTCCATCATTCTTTTTTCCCTGTGGGCAGCAGAGGATTTACCTGGAAGGGGATGGAACTTATATTGATTATGACTGGCAAGTGCAATCATATTTCCCTCTGTGAGTATCCCCATCATTTTGGGACCCCATGTAGCTGTTCGTTTCAAGTGTCCGTAAGGTCAGTTGACCTCTACTTGGTGTTGCCTGATGAATTGGGCACAAGCAGCAAAGAGCTATCATGTTGAGTGTAAAAGCTTATTAACACTTCCATTCTGTGCCTGATCCCCAACAACTCAGGGGACAAGACCCAACACAGATTGAACCCTGTGTATCCTCACCCTTATTCCAAGATTCGGCATTTTTACCATTGATGAACCAGCATCTCTGAACATGGAAAGCTGCTAAAACCACACTGAACCTTGAGAATGTTTTCACAGTCTTTTTCCATTATTAGGAAGAAAGAATATTCTCATGGTTAAGACAAAGAAGTTAGAGTGGTATTTTCAAAAGCGCCAAAGTGACTTAAGAGCACAATTCTTATTGACAGTCAATGAAACTTGTGCTCCTATATGTCATTCATGCATTTCTGAAAATACCTCCATATGACTTGGGATGTGAGAGTTCTATTCCCAGGCTGGCCATACTCTTTCTTTGTGACCCTGGACAAGTCATTTAGCCCTACATTTTCAAAAGTCTGGCCTTCCTACTGTATTTTCAGAAGCTTGTCCACATTTTCTATACTCACAATTGACTGTGGACACAAAAATTAGTAGTTGGAGGACTGCTTACATTTTGCTCCAAAATAAGTTTAAACCATTCAGCTGGTGACAAGAGACCAAAACTCTTTCTTCTATATGCTTTGAAGACAAAGTCCAACCTTGCTATATAGGGGGAATTTTTAATTTTGTTCATTTGTTGTTAGTCTCCATGGTAGTAGAGGGAAGAACAATCAGGCCCAGTGGCCAAACTTTACTGAACTGAGGGCCACAATGATAATGTACCAGGAAACTCCAGTCACCCAAGAGGCACACGTAAACAGAATAGAGAGAGCAGCTCTCTGTATCTTTAATACAGAGTAATGACAGACCATGGAGATAATGGATCTCAGTAGGTAATGCTTCTTCTCATGGCCTCAATTCAGACCGAGATTGAGCATCACCTTCTGGAATTTAGTGTAGCATTTCCACAGACCATATCTCTTTCTATTGAAGTGGAAGGCATCCCAGGATATATTGTAGAATTTTGTTTATTATGTCTAGTTTGCAACTGCATTTTGGCCATGCCTGATAAAGGTCAGGAGATGCTAACAGAACGATTTAGAAGTACTACTACATTATATTTAAAGAGCTTAAACAAATTAGAAATTCTCCTTTCTCCCAATTTCCTTACCACCCCCAACAACTACAGCAATATCTCTGCTTTCTGAGAATGTATGCTGAAATTCTCTACGATGCAAAAGCTGTGTTTACAGGATTGCATCCTCCTTTAATTCAAACTGAAGTACTAGCTGGAGGCCCTGACCTTAAGTACATTCTTTCATATCAACACAATTTGCTTTCATATTCCTGTGAACATCTACTTTACAGATTTCTAACTGTGAAAGGCGACTAGTTTGCTGTCAGAATTAGAACTTAACCTTCATAAAATGGCAATCAAAAGTGTGTCTTCTCTACTTAATAACCTAACTCCCCACACAGAAGTGATAGCTTGAACTACACAGAAGCGACAGCAGAGCATACTTTACCCCTTTTGGCCTGAAGTAACCATCAGTGCAGGTCTCACAGTTTATGCCTGCAGTGTTGTGTGTGCAATTAATACACACTCCACCTCCAGTGTATTCTCCATGGATATTCAAACTCTGATTTCTGTCTGCAATATTCTGATCATAGTAACATTCCTTAGTCTTCCCGTGACAATTGCATTCTGAAAAAGAGACAACTATAATAGCAAACCTCACACCCAGGCTACAGACATGCAGAAATAACATTTTTACTGAAGTATTAACAAGATTCTTTCATCATTTTGACATCTATGCCATGAACATTGAAACAAATAGCATCTTTACTCATGAGCATACCACTTCTTCAGCTCTTAAATATAATAAGGTCCACTCTCAAATGGTGCCTGGAGTTCCTTCAGATAATATTTCTTTCTAGGGGACTTGTCTTTGGAAAAAGCCCTTTTTAAAAAAAAAAATGCTGCAATATGCCATTTTAAATTGGTGATCCCATAACATTTTGCTGAATGCACATGTTGCTCATGAGAAAGTTGGATAGTACAAGACAAGAAGATACAAGAACTACAAAGAATCTATTGAAATGTTAAAACTCTTAGCGACATTAATATTCATCAAAGCTAAAAAGGAAGCTCAATGGAAGTACTTCATCTACATATAATGTATGTTGGATATGGTCGGAACAGAGACCTCGAATCCAACCCCCTTCAAATTTCAGGGCAGTTCAAAGTTGAATCTTCAGATCCAAAATTGCCCCCTTTGGCTTTTGTTCCAGGCTGGACCCAAAATTACAAGAGGACAATATTCTGGTTTGCTTCATGAGATTTCCAGCATTAAAATGTGTAAAACAGTCTGTAAGATTTCAGCACTATTGAATCAACCCTTTTACCACATTTTGGCCTCAGACCCACAACCTTAGGCTCAACTTAACCGGGATCTAAATTCCACTTCCCTGGCCAACCTCTAATATTTTCCTGTGTGTTATAAACAAGTTTGGTGCCTGGTTTGTATAAAAGTAAAATTTTGGTAATTATCATTTCTAAATTTTAATAAAGAGGAATCCCTGATCCAAAGCCCACTGAACTCAGAGAGAGTCTGTCCATTGACTTCAGCATGCTTTGGATCACACCCTATGGGCTCATTTGCACTATTTTGAGAGCCCTGCACCTGAGGGGCTGCGAAGAGCATTAGAATAAAGGCATCTGCACTCCTGTAGCCATATGAACACTCATGTACAGTAGCCTTGTATTTTAATAGGTTCAGAAATTAAGGTAGTTTGTGACATCAATGTTAACTATTATTATTAGAGATAGGAGAAATTCCAGCCTTTTGAACTTTGTTTTCATTCCAAACCAAAATGAAAAGTTGAATATCAATATTTTTCACAAAATGTAAACTTTGAAAAAAATGATTTACAAATATCAAATTATTTCATTAGATAATGTTGAAACATTTCATATAAATATATAAATATCTTAGTCAAAATGAACTGAATTGAAATTAACCATCTTTACCTTATCGAAACAAAATGAGAAAGTCAAAACAAATTGTTTTGATATTCTCCTATTGAAAATTTAATCAAAATTGACATTCTCAAAACATTTTAATTTTGACAAAACTCCATTTTTTGGTGGAAATCTGTTTAATCAAAACTTTTCAAACAAAACCACATCTATTTATTATATGGTAAAAAACAGCATAGTGGATCTGAACATGTGGTTTACATTTACAATCACTTGCAAGTGTTATTTTGAAGTTAAATGAATTCTGCAGAGGCTTAAGGACTAAATACTACTCAGAGCTGACCAAGAGGTAAGCTAACACTTTTTTATTTTGCTTTGCTTTTTTATAACTTACCTTCACACTCAGACTTGACCAGGAACGTCCCAGCTCCCCAGGGCTTTTGATTAAACCCAGGACAGCAATGATCACAACTTTCTCCACATGTGTTGTGTTCACATTGACAAGTCGATCTCTAATTGACATTAAAAAAAATGAAAAAAGTATTAACACAGCATGATGTTAGAACAAAGCAAAAAGAAGAGCTCTGAGACAGGTGGAGGTTAGGAATACACCTCTAACCCAATATAACGCTGTCCTTGGGAGCAAAAAAAAAAATCTTACCGTGTTATATGTGAAACCGCGTTATATCGAACTTGCTTTGATCCACCGGAGTGCGCAGCCCCACCCCCCCGGAGCACTGCTTTAACACGTTATATCTGAATTCATGTTATATCGGGTCACATTTTCTCGGGCTAGAGGTGTACATGCAAACCAGCCCACCTATGACTGACACCCTCTCTTATATTATCCTGTTTTCTTCAGTGGGCCTTTAAAATCTATTCATCATATTTTTATAATGATCTTATATATTTGACACCTGTCCCTTTCCAGCAATACATTTATGCAAATTATTGCAAGCAAAGTGATCCACACCAGATTCCATGTATATTTCATTAATTTTTTTCTATGTATTATAGTTTTAACACAATTCAAATATTTGCATAGTGGCAGAACAGGATACTTCACCCCACTACAACCCCTTCCTGTGTTGCATAGGCAGAACATCGAGACAGAATTTTCTAGAGAACCCTTTCTGGTTCTGCAATGTTACCATCACTCTTCCAAGGCAAGCCCAATGGAAAGGCATAGCTCTAAGGCTATGATTGTAGTCTGACAGCTGTTCTTTAAGAATAACTGCAGAAACGGTGCAGCATTTCTTATGCAGATCTTATGAAAAAGGCCTATAAGAATAAAACCAACAGGATTCTATAGAAATTATTTAGAACTATAGATATTTTTACAGAACGAGATTTTTCTAGAGGGCTTTTGAAATATCCTATTTCACTTTATAGCAGGGATATGATTTTCTATTCAATTCTAGAGGATGGTTCAGAATTCTATAGAAAGATTATTATTTTCTATAAAATTCTACAGGATTTCTCCATAAGGGAAAGCTGGGTGCAATCTCACGCTGTTGTATCCTAGTAGCATTATAGATAAATTCAGCAATTTCATTTTGTGCATGTGTACGGAATTGGGAAGAAGCTGGAGAATCAGTCTTGAACTGAATTCCTTATTTGATTATGTTCTGATAGAGCTGAACTTGTGTGGAAAGCTAAAAATACAGAAGAAATTATAACCATTAAATTGGTGATGTTTGTTTAAGAAGAATCATGATTAATACCATGGAAGGAATAGAAAGACTGAGGCATTCAGTCTCCAAAGCTAAATCATGTAACTTGCTGTCAGAGCTGGAGAGTTTTCAAAATGGATTTATTCAGGTTTTTTTTTTTTTTTAAAGAGAAAATCTTTCACTGTTACTGTGATGGTGGATTTCAAAGTCCATCATTCTGACTGCCAACGTTATTTCACCCTGGCACAGGTTTTCGTTATATTGTGGGAACAGACATCAATTCACAGAACTCTGTCAATGGGGAATATTCATATTCTACACCATGAACAAGGAGCCTAGAAATATACGTACGTTAGTTGCTGGATCCAAAGGACAAGCCCTTGCATGGCCAGAACAGATACACATGCCTCCAACAGATATATCTTTTACAGAATAGTAATACTGTAAGACAAAACAGAGAAGGAATTGCCAAATGGATTGCAAGCTGCAGGTGGCCAAGTACTGAAACTGCTTATTTTATTTCCTTGTTATGTATTAGAAATACAGCAGATGGTATGATAGGTATCTGCTTCCTGAACATCAGATTCAGGCCTCAGTGAAAAAGAAAAGGGATCAAATTCTCTGCTGGTGTAAACTGTCATTGCTCCACTGAAGTCAGGGGAGCTGCACCAATTTATACAGCATAGAATATGGCTCACAGTTCACATACAGCACACAGATATAGAAAAAATAAAGGCTAAATATTCACAACATAAAAGAGCAGGTCATATATGTAGATTTTACACCTGTGAAGGAAGAAAGCTCAGAACACATGATGAAAGTACACTAATAGTAATGGTACAAAATTACTCAGCAAATACATACTATGTGTTAAAGAAAGAACCTTTTTTTTTTAAATAAACAAATGCTATGTAACAATGGCCTTTGGTCATCTCAATAAGGTAATGCTTTGGCATGCCCCAGACAGTGAGAAGTACAGTTAAAAACTTCTGCTGGTCTGCAGATTGACCTGATAGGAAATGGGGGTGGAGAGAAGGGAGAGTTCCCTATCCTGTTTAATAGGATAGGATATCAGGGTTGGAAGGGACCTCAGGAGGTCATCTAGCCCAACCCCCTGCTCAAAGGAGGACCCATCCCCAGACAGATTTTTGCCCCAGATCCCTAAATGCCCCCCTCCAGGATTGAACTCACAACCCTGGGCTTAGGAAGTCAATCTCAAACCACTGAGCTATCCTTGTACTTATAGTCTAGCAGTCCACCCATTGACCATTCCCTTCTGATTTTGGTGGGGATAAATGACCCAGACAAAAGCCAGGAATGCATCCATGGTAGTGAAAGAATACTTGCAAGACCCTTCAAATAAACAGGCTTCAGTAGGGCTAAGCTGCTTATATATGGGAGAGATTTATGGCTGGTCTTACAGATCCCACACTAGAACCCCGAGATGCATGTAACCATACAAAACTTAATTGGCAGTAGCACAGCTTCACGAGATTCTGTAGAAGACTGAAGACAAGGTCTGGCTTGGCAGGGACCTCTCTCCCAGCTTAATTAGACTGAAAATATCCCCTAACTAAGCTGAACACACCCACTCTTTTTAGTCTTTCCTCATATGGAAGTCTTCACATTCCTCTGATATTTGTCATTGCCTGTCTTTGTACACCTTATATTTCTGACATATCCTTTTCCCAAGAAGGGATCAGAACTGAACACTGTTCTCCAGATGAGGACATACCACTGATTTACCTAAAGCACAAGTGGGCAAACTACAACCCGCGGGACTGTCCTGCCCAGCCCTTGGGCTCCCGGCTGGGGAGGCTAGCCCCTCTGTCCCCCCTCCCCTGCAGCCACGCCTCCGTATGGGCAGCACTCTGGCTCTTGCCAAGCAGCGCGGCAGCGTGTCTGGTTCCAGCCGGACGGCATGGCTGCCAGACATGCTGCTCTGAGCGGCCTGGTAAAGGGGCGGGGGCCAGGGGCTTGGATAGGGGCAGAGGGTCCCAGGGGGTAGTCAGGGGACAGGGAGCAGGGGGCAGTTGGATGGGGCGGAGCTTCTGGGGGACAGTCAGGGAATGTGGGGGGATTGGATAAGCATGGGAGTCCCAGAGGGGCTGTCAGGGGTGTGGATAGGGGTCAGGGGATGGGGGGGGGGGTTGGATAGGCATGGGATCCTGGGGGACCGTCAAGGGGCAGGGGTGTGGATAAGAGTCAGAGTAGTCAGGGGACTGAAGCGGGGGGTTGGATAGGGGGTGGGGTCCCCAGGCGGTTAGGGGCAGGGGGGCCCGGGAGGGGGCGGTTAGGGGACAAGGAGCAGGGGAGGTTGGATGGGTGGGAGGTTCTGAGGGGAGCAGTCAGGGGGCCGGAAGTGGGCGGGGTCGGATAGGGGACGGGGGCCAGGCTGTTTTGAGAGGCACAGCCTTCCCTACCCGGCTCTCCATACAGTTTTGCAATCCCAATGTGGCCCTCGGGCCAAAAAGTTTGCCCACCCTAAATGCCCACCTAAAGGCATTATAATAATATCAGTCTTACTTTCCATTCTAACATTTTTTAAGCCACTGGTGCATCTTGAACAAAGCCTTTTCACTGAGCTTATTGCAATGTCTTTTTTCATGAATAGTTACAATTAATTTTAAACCAGCAAAATATATGAGCAGTTCAAATTATTCCTTCCACTGTGCATTACCATGCATTTGTCAAAAGCCAGTTTCAACTGCCATCTTGTTGACTATTCACCTAGTCTGGTTAGAAGTGCCTCACATTTTTCTATAATCTTGGCTAGACTGTGTAATTTTGGGTTATTTTCAAATTTTGCTAATTTGCTGCTCACCCCATTTTCCAGGTCATTAATACATTAAACAATAGTAGATCTAGTATGTAACCTTGGGCACATATTGTTAAACTGTTGCCATATTGAAAATTGACCATTTTTGCCTAACCTTTGTTTTCTTCACTTAGCCTAAAGTTTACTGTAAACATGTGTCAGCCAATATGGCCCCAAAGGGTCTGCTGAGGCAGCAGGGAATGGGTGGGCGGGATATAATGGAATAATAGTTGTCCTCTTTCCCCTGTCCACACCATCTGGATGCAGCAGCCACAAGTAGGTAGTATAGAAACCACTGTGCTCGTTTTAGCTACCTGTGGATCCTCCTACTGGGGCTTGAGTAGCACAAAGAGGCCTTAGCTAAATGATTCAGTTGTCAAGGCTGCCTAGTTTAGATCAGCTGTGCATCCTGTCTTGAGATATGAACAATTAGATTCCAGAATATTACTGTCTACAGTTAGGAGCTATTAAAATAAATAACATTCACAGCAATGGTAGAATCATTGTTCCACCTTAAAGACATATTGTCAATAAGTGGGGAAGGGTAATCAGATTTTGACCTCAGGATTTACGAGGTTTATTTTCCCCTCACAAAAATTATTCCAAGTCTCTTCTCCCCACCCAAACTGTCAAGTTTACCTAGTTGCTAGCTGGTGTTCACACAGCTGGGAAGTTTCCTACAAGCACTAGTGTAACACCAGACAAAGTCCTGAAACTTTAGCTACCAAATGGAATATGTCTTCGAAATGACAACATATAGAGTAAAACACTAACCTGTGCAGAGATGAGAATGAAAGCACTGCACGCCCTCTTTTCTTATACACTAAAACATGTTTTAAAACTGATATGAATAATAATAATGAAAGAAATCTCTTGAATTAAAATGTTAACGCCAGTATTGTGCAATGATCCAAAGGATATTGAGGGAATGGCATGAGGGGCAAAAGACATTACCTGACAACAATTTCCTGCAGATCATCTGCACAATAATCCCACATATCTTTACAGCCAGAGTAGCACTCCTACTGGTTCGTCACGTTAATAACACCATTAAACAGAAAATATAAACAAACTTTCCCTTCTGTTGAGATGAAGAAAAAAAAAAGACTGAAGAAAGGAGAGCCATTTATCTGCCCCTGGAAATTTGACAGCTAACAGAAGTTATTCATATTCTTCCAAGATTTCCTGTGGTGATCAAAGGCAGATACAGTCTTAGTAAGGATAGTTCAGCATCTATTATATAGTTCTGTGTCTTTACCAGAACTTACCCTCCTTGTAACTATGTGGTCAATTTCACTGGGATCTTTGTGTGCAAACATCATTAAATCAGCATTCAGTGTCCGTATCCTCTGAAATCTCAGTCGAATAAAGCGAGCTGAAGTGAATTCCAGCAATACTCGGGAAGGATCATCAGCACTAGGTCGTCCATTGATCAGTGATGTGTGAATCTAAAGACAGAATTATTGAAATGATCAGGTTAAATGAATATTGCTTGTGAAGATGCCAGCAAATGTCATGGTTATGGTGTCAAACCAGATAAGGAGGCAGGTGAGCATGTACTATTTCAAATATTTTCTTTTTTAGAAAGCAAATATCCCCCTGCCCCCAAAACATCACATGTAATAAAATACCATTCTTGAGCACTTGTGGAAAACCAAAACATTTTACTCTATGGTCTGGAGTGTTAACTTCTGATTGGTGTATCTTTATGATATGATTTCTCGAGGTCCCTTCCAGAAACTACATTCTATTATTCTATTTCTAGCTGATGAAAAAAAACCGAACATGACTCTATTTTCAGATCCCAGATTGAATGTGCAGGGCTGGAGTGGAGAATGAAGGAGTTGTAGCAAAGTGATCATGATAGGGTTAACTAGGTTACCCAGACTGTTACAGGATAGAGCCATGCACCACTCCTCCCTGACTTCCTGTTTTGAAAGTAAGAGTTTTCTCCCTCCCACACACACTTTGAAGCAGTGGAATAAAGCAGCAAATTCCTGCCTACAGTCCTGTGAGTCAAGAGTTTTGTTTTGTTGGACTGAGCAGTTGCTTTACAAAGGATTTATCTGTATTACTTTTATGACTCTCCTATTCACCTGAGTTCACCTGTTTGATATAATCCTGCCTGACTGAATGGAATTAAATCAAAGGGTGCTGCCAGAGGGCATGGAAACAGGGAACAATACAATGACCAAGATCAGTTACCACCAGAGAGCGTATCAAGGGTTTTTATGGAAACAATAGGGAACCTATTTGTTGGGAAATGCCCACTTACCTGTCTCCAAGCATGCTGGCAGGTTAATTTTTCTCAGTTCTGAACCTATGATCAACGGGGCACTAAACTATTAAAGAGCCTGACCTTGAGAGAAAGGAGTTGAGCAGGCAGCAGCTGTTCAGGGGTAAAACATGAATATGAGAGAGAGAGAGAGAGAGAGAGAGAGAGAGAACTACAGGGGAACATGCTACAAAGTTAACTGGTCTAGATGGTAACTACCAAAACTTGCAAGAGAAGGATAAAGTTTAGGTGAGACCAGATACCTATAGATTTTTGTTGTTTAAACACTTCTCTCTGCCTGCTGTGTACTTTTAGGTGAATAAACAAAACATTTGGAAAGAGGGAGGCTAACACCCTGTGATCTAGTCAGAGCGTGGTAGAACTGTAGGATACCACCCGGAGAGCGGTGAAGGTAGCAGAACCTGTCACGTGAGGGATACCCTTCAGAGGGGCTGCAAAGGGGCTGTATAAGATGCCACTCGCCTGTAGCTGTGATAGCATGCTGGGAATGGGGGTTTCTGTAGCCTTGTGGGAAGAGTGCAGAGAAAGTGCCTACAGGAGAGACCGGGGGAGAGATTACAGGTGCTCCTGAACCATTACAGTTAGCAACTAGGAATGACACCTTTTTACTTACAAAAAGACCAAGTTGACTCTGGAAGTCATTGTGACATGGACACGGAGCCCCCATAACTATAGTTTTATGGAATGCCTTTTCAGAATAAAACTACACTTTAAAAGGCTCAGGGGTCTATCTGCCAGGAACCCATCTCTTCTGCAAGCTAATCCAGTCACAGTAATGATTTCCATTTATACCGCATCTTTCATACAGAATGATCATTAAGTACTATATAATCCAATTTTAAATCTATATAGGCATCACTTCACATACCCACTGAAATGTAGTCACCTCTTTGGTGAAATGTGGTGCCTGTTAAACATTGCACACCAACACTACACCTCAGTTTAGGAGAATAAATGAGTATTATTTTATCAAATTCAATGCGTAGGGGGAATTTTAGGTAGGCAAAATGAAATTACCCAAATAATTTCTCCTTCTTTTCAGCATCTGTGAAGAAATCATTAATTTCCCCCAAGAAACATTTTAGAATCTCCATTAATAGTGCAGACTAAGATGTTCCTACTTCTTAGAAGAGAACAGGAAAGAACTAAAAGTACCTAGGAAACATTTGCCATTAAATCAGGAATATGAAGCTAGAATTTTAACTCTGACTCATTTAAATATGTGTTTTTTAAAAAGAAGTTTCAGCTTTAAATTGAAACAATATTTTATCAGTCTAACACTTTTATATTAGTGTTTTTCAAGAGCATACATTCATTTTTTCAAACTCTTGCACTTACGGAAAGCACAATTAGCATGCTGGATGATAAGCAATGAAAAAGGAAGATGCGGTCCTTGCCCAGGGTCAGCCCAAGGTGTTTTGCCACCAAAGCAAAACACCTCATGCTTTTCACATCTCGCAGTTGCATTTATTAATAAGTATCAGAGGGGTAGCTGTGTTAGTCTGAATCTGTAAAAAGCAACAGAGGGTCCTGTGGCACCTTTAAGACTAACAGAAGTATTGGGAGCATAAGCTTTCGTGGGTAAGAACCTCACTTCTTCAGATGCAAGTTATTTATTAATAACTTATTCAACTGGCCATTGATTTCAATGGAGCACTTTCTGAATTAGGTACTATTCAACACAAGGGCATCAGAATCTGGCCTGATATCTGCAGTGATAGCTGCATGTCCTCAAATAGCTACTAAATAAACTCTTTTCTAGATTCATTTTGGAGTCTAAGCTCTTTTACAACTATTGCATATCCATCTGCTTAAACCTCAGTCACCTTTATCTAAACAGGGATTTCCCTGTTCTTCCATTTCTAATGGATCTTGTGCTTGGAGTAGACAAAAATCCCAATGAGGACCTTAAAGCTTTCTGTAAAGCACCTGTAGCTTCAAAGGGGACTTTTTCTCTTTTTGTTTTGATTAATGAAATAGACAACACTTGTGCTTCATATGGCTTTATGGTTTCAACTTAAAATCAACACATATTTCAACAAATAAGGTTGTTTCTTATTTTAAATCATGCACATTTTCTCATTTAAATTAATAAACCATATGATAGCTACTTGAGGAATTCAACAAAACAGTATTTCTTCTACTCACAGCTTTGGTATTTGAAGTGAACTATTTTGCCAAGCAATCTTCTGAGTGCAGTCAGTCCCAAGCTGTTTTGGGGATATAAAAAAACCCAGCTGTTTGGCTATGTTGCTTGAAACCTTCATGTTCACTTGCCTTTCAGATAAACTATACCACTGGCTGGGATGTTTTCACTGGTGCATATCTGTATGCTGATGGTTAAATAAACTAGTCTAGGTCCTGATTTTACTGGACGTTGTAATTCTTTTGTAAAAGATGAATGCATCTCAGTGGAACCTGTCTCAGAGATGCATTAGGAGAATACCAGCACTTCAAAATAACCTTTATTTACCAACATAGCATCCCTGTGTTCCACTCCTCGCCAGTTTGCTTTGGATTTCATAGTAAAGCCATTGGCATATCAAGCCAGGTATTCTGCCTAAGGCAAGACAGTGGGTAGTACTTGAGATATTTCTGAGGAAGATGAATATCCCCCTTTATGCACCTTACCAGTAGTGCAATGGAGGGGAAAATTCCTTTCTGGCCCCTGCAGGAAGCTTCTGTCGTGAAGCATAACAATAAATTATTGAGGAGTGGGAGGCAGACATTTCATTCTTAAAATTATTAAAAGCAAGACATAATGTGAAATATTCCTGAAACATTATGCAAAAGTATTAAATATATGAAGATGGATAATAAGCATATAACAGTCAAATGAGTTTTATGCAGTTATTTGGGTAGGTCCCATTTGCTGGTTATCCAAATATTTTAGCTCAGCTACAACATATCTGGTTTAATCCACCATTTTGTCCAATTATTTCTACTGGTAGTTTTATTTGCTGCAGCCTTTAATAATGGAATGATGGAATAAACCCATTGTAAACAGTTCATTTTCAACTCATTTAAATTACTATTGGCAAATCAATCCCTTAGCAGCAAGTTCACGGAGCCTAAAGAAAAAACTCTGTGGGTGTTTCTTAGCATGAGCTTTTAAATTAGGATCCTAAGCTCATAATTTCAGACATCATTAGAGTTGTTTTCAAAACAGAAAAAAAAATAGACTGGAAGCACACGTAACAGATGATTTCTAACCAGATGATTTCTCATAGCCTGTGTCATAATGTTCCTACATAAAATAGTTAGAATTCCTTTCTCTGTATAATACATAGTGTATTAAACAGAGTTTGCAGCATTTCTAATAAACATCTGACTCTCTTAGTAAAGAGAGAGTTTATTATACCAAAGACCGGTTCCTATTCTATGTATTGTTAATGAGTACAGAGCTGCTTGAAATGCAATGCTTTGAACTTGCAGAAAAATGTCAAGGGCTGTGCATGCAGACTACCTCAGCTAACTCATTCCCCCAAAGAATACAGGCAAATATCAGCTTAATGAACTGTTTAGCAAATACTATTGTGTCATTGACAGCTATGCCCTACAGCTTAGGCTAAGTAGGACTTCCTCTCTTCAGTTCTACTTTGCTTGCTTTTGTCATCTTCTTGTTCCAATTGAACCTGAAACTTAAATTGCTTCCCCTGGCCATTCCTCTTCTATAGTACTGCAATTCTCACATTTGTCGTTTTTGGATGAAAAATAATTTGTCAGAGACATTGTCCTCCATGAGATATTTAAACAGATTGTTTCTTGTCAAAGCAATGGTTATTAATAAATCATAGTATAATATGGAATTCAATTCTCCTGAAAGTATATTTGTCATTTTAATTTTTCTTTGTTGCTGCAGCAGCTAAGAGGAAATATTACATTAGGTTGAAAGTTTCAGCAACAGTTGTGCATATCTAAACCCAGAAAGGATTTAGCCAATAGATACGAGGCACCATACCCTTACAAAGACAGCACTGCTTGGTTCTGTACTATTGGCTTCTCAGAATATACCTGTAAATGTGAATCTCATTCATATCAATCTGGAGACTCCTTAAACCCTTAAAAAAAAGGCGCTTACTTCCTTTGTGTTCAGGACTAAACAGCAGAATGTGCTAAATCGGTTGGGGGGAAAAGGCTGAAGGCTCACCTCTTACAGGAAGTACAATTTTCTCAAAAATGCAAAATTCTGGAGCCCTTTTAAATTTGGGGGTTTTTTTGTTTTTGTTAAAAGGAGACTGGTAAAAGGCTCTAGAATCTTCAAACTCCAGATTGCCAGTTTTAGCCTTTGTCAGCAATTCAAAGTTATACCTATCTCCTAGAACTGGAAGGGACCCTGAAAGGTCATCAAGTTGAGTCCAGCCCCCTGCCTTCACTAGCAGGACCAAGTGCTGATTTTGCCCTGATCCCTAAAGTGGCCCCCTGAAGTACTAAACTCACACCCCTGGATTTAGCAGGCCAGTGCTCAAACCACTGAGCTATCCCTCTCCCCAGGGGGAAGTGATAGCTCAATGGTTTGAGCATTGGCCTGCTAAACCCAGAGTTGTGAGCTCAATCCTTGAGGGGGACACTTAGGGATCTGGGACACTTAGTCCTGCTAGTGAAGGCAGGGGGCTGGACTTGACTTGATGACCTTTCAGGGTCCCTTCCAGTTCTAGGAGATCCATTAATAATACATTTATCATTTGTTGGCTATTTGGTGCTTGATCCAAATTCCATCAAAGACATTGGGGATCAGGCCCTTGATCCCTCTGAAAAATTAATCAGTGGTGTCAGTCCAAGTTTACAGATGTCAACATTGCAAAACTACTGCCTAAACTGGTAGCGTTAGCAGTCAGGCTGAGGACTGAAGGTATGGCTACACTGCAATTAGACACCTGCAGCTGGCTCAGGCTCAGGCTAGGGGGCTATTTAATTTCAGAGTAGACATTTGGGCTGCAGCTTGAACTCTGGGACCGTCCTAGAACCAGAGCCCCAGCCTAAGCCCAAATGTCTATGTAACCCACACACCTCCTGGGTGTGGTGTTCTGTCCCATCTAGTGGCACCAAGACTACTTAGAGAGAGAGATTAATGAGTCTGCTCTACAGCCTTAGCTAAGATAGGGTTACCATACGTCCGGATTTTCCCGGACATGTCCGGCTTTTGGGGGGCTCAAATCCCCGTCCGGGGGGAAATCCCCAAAAGCCGGGCATGTCCGGGAAAATCGGGAGGTCAGCCGGGCCGGCGGGGA